>NC_022014.1:83858799-83863884 GCF_000317375.1 Microtus ochrogaster | reverse complement strand
CCCGGCTTTATTGGGAGCTCTTACAGACAGTCTCTAGCGGCTATCAAGACCCCAGGCCCCTGGGTCTGTCTCTTTCCACTGCCCAGGGTGCAGGCCTGCTCACCTTTAGGTCCAGACGCTGCACAGTGGTGTTGGCACACAGCCCTTGGAACAGCAGTGTGGACCCTGCGTAAAGGCAGTTGGAAGAAAGGGCTGCTACCCAGAAACAGAAGAGGGGCATCTGTCCTGGTGGTACCCAGGTTTTGAGTTCACAGTAGGAATGAGTTTCCCCATTTGTTGTAAGGCCATGTTAGAAACATTTAGCTTGCCAAACGAGACCTTTCTTGAGCCAGGATGGGGAACTGTGAAAGCTGGAGACGTTAAGTGATATTACAGTGACACTGACCTCTGCTCCAAGGTTTTAGAAAAAAGCGCTAAAGTACACAAAGAAAGGAGAAAACAAAGGGGCGTGGAGGGAGGACGGGGAGGGGACAGGGAAAGCACTGGCTTCCCAGCTAACAGCTACCCGGGTCAAACACAACCGCGACGTCGGCCCTTAGACCAGCCTGGAGGCGAAAGGCTTGAACCCCACTCGGAAGTTTCGCGTGCTGCTCCGAGGCCACCGGCCTCACCTTCCTCGCTCAGCATGCAGTCGCTGAGGACAAGTTCCTTCAACAGCGACTCGTCATGCAGCAGCTTGCCCAGGGCCCTGCAGGTGTCCACCGTCAGGCTCTGAGTAGCCAGGTCCAGTCGGCCCCGCGGAAGCTGGTGCAGTTGCTGCAGGACAGCCTCCTGGGGCTCAGCCCCACTCTCCTTGCACAGGCGGCTGTAGGAGCGCCGGAACTCCTCCATGTTCCCGAACGCTGGCAGGGCCTTGCAAGCATGCCCCTAAACACAGGCTGCGCGTAAGCTTGCTAGGCTGATGACTGGGAGCCCCTTTCCCTGGAGGGTGTACACAGGGGCGTTGAGCTGAGCTGTCCCTATAAGGGGAGGCCTAGAAATGTGGAATAGAGAGGAGGTCAGAACCGCTCGAGGAAGGGGTTCGGTGATAGGGAGAGCCGGAGGGCAGAGCACACTGGCCTACAAGAGCAGGTAGGCGCGTTGCACGTACCCTGATCTGGCCCTGCGGCCCCTAGCCCGCCCTCGCGACGTGGCCTCGGGTTGTTGATGCTATGCTCTGGACGCGGTCCCGCGCGCCTCAGTATCCAGGAAGAGCGTGAGGCTCCGGGAAGGAGATGGGAACTACAACTCCCATGAGGCATCGCGGAAGAGGCGCTCTCGGTAGACCAATGGGAGCGCAGGGCGGACCAGCTCTGGGTCTCCAGCCACGGAAGCCGAAGCAGGACGCTCCGACTCATTGGTTGGGAACTCAGGGAAGGTGCGGAGAAGAGGGGGGGGGACTTAGGTGATTGGTTTCTGAGCTTGGAGGCGGGACTTCACGGACGCGCTCCACGTTCATTGGTTGTGATGTGGGCGGGTTCCGGAGAGCGCGCACTGAGACTGGCCATGGAGGAAATGAGCGGCTTTCCGAAGGTGAGGCCCACGGGAGTGCGAGGTTAGCTTTGGGCGTCGCGGATCGCCGCGTGACACTGTGCAGACTCGAAGTCAGCCTTAGCGCCGTGTCCCCTTGTCCTTGGTGGGGGTCGGGCATCCCGGGGCCTGCTCTGCGACTGGACCGAGCTGGTCCGTAGATCCAGGCTGGTGACAAGGGGTCTTCCCGGGAGGGACCACAGAGCCCTTTCAGCACGGCCGATGCGGGTGCGTGGGCCGGCGTCATTTCTCAGTGACAAGCAGATGTGCAAGGAATCGCCCATCCGCCGGGGAAAACTGAAGCGAGGTGTTCCGTCCCATGAGTGCTGCTGTCAGGGGTGGGCTTTGTTCAGGCTGGTGCGCGCCCTGTGCTGACTTTCTGGCTTTTCAGTACTTGCAGAGTTTCGGAGGCTTTGGCCAGAATCGGAGTTGTGGGCATTCACAACTCCAGAATCGGAGTTGTGGGCTGTCCGAAGAGAGAGTGACAGGGAGGGAGGGACCTGTATCCCTGACTGTGGCCTTCTGGACCACTAACGAGCTTGTGTGCCACGGGATTTCCCCTAATCCACCCGTTCATTGACTGTCCTGTCCTGTGCTGACATTCCGTGGAGCCTTCTCTGGTACCTCTCTGGTAGCGTGCAGGGGACCAGCAGGTGGCGCTGCTCTCACGTCCCTCCTGACCAGTTCACCTGTGCCTCAGACTATGTCCATTCCCACCTGTGTGTGCCCCTCGGCAGCAAATGGGTATCGTGGCCTCCACGGGACTGATGTTTGCGAATCCAAATTCACCTTGCTCTGTAGGTCACCCACTTCTAGGGTCCTGGGTAGGCGTCTTCCGCTGCCAGCCTTTTCCCATTCTGCTCTTCACTAGGTAAACTTGAGCGGGCTGATGGCTTCACAAACTGCAGATTCTCAGGGGCTCTTCATGTCTCACTTTGGGTGTCCCTACTGAATTTCGAGACAGGGTTTCTCTGTGGCTTTGGAGCCTGTCCTGGAACTAGCTCTTGTAGACCAGGCTGGTCTCGAACTCACAGAGATCCGCCTGCCTCTGCCTCCCGAGTGCTGGGATTAAAGGCGTGCGCCACCACCGCCCGGCCTCCCACTGAATTCTTAAGCTTCTGGATTCTCACCCTCATCGCACACATTACCACCACCGCTAATGCTCATATTGCACCATTACAGCTAGGTCTCTCCAGACCTGTAGAAATTAGCTTGATACGGGAAATAACCAGGCTAGCCAAAGGATAAAACAATTATACCTTTATTTATTTTTTTATTTATTATAAGGGGAAAATTCACGAAATAGGAACGGGAAGTACAAGTTCAGCTGTGTCACCAGGGAACCAGAGAGCGCACTGGGTCGGTGCCCCAGTTTTTCTCTTGGCCTCTAGGAAGCCATGCCTAACTAGGTTCCACCTCTTAAAGATGATTGGTTAACAAAGCTTCCCCCATCACAGGCCTAGTCCCTAAGTGTCTTCATTTACAACTAGAAATGCCTTCCAACTTCTTGCCAACTTTCTTAAGCTTAAGTGTTCTTGGATATCTGTCCAGTCACCCACCCCTCTAGCCACAGCCTGGTTCTGATGTGCTAAGCATGGTGTGTGTCTGTGTGTGTGCAGGAGTAATCCAAGCTAGGTCGTGTTGATAGACTGCTAAAGGGTCAGCATTCCTCAGCGCTGCCAGGGCCCACTTTAGGAGCATAAGCCTCCACCCCCGGGCCTGATGGAGGATTCCCTCCCAGCAGTGAAGGTGCAGCTTTGTCCCTCAGCTCCGAGGAATGGCAATGATGTCACCAGACTTTCCCCCATCTCTTGTGCTCCCGTCCCTATAGGCAAGTGTCTCAAGCTCTTCTTGACAGCCCCTATGACAGCCTCCCCTCAAAGCACAGCCGGCCTCATCTCCTCAACCTGGGAAGAGGCTGAAGGATGGCAGTGTTACAACCATGCTCCACCCAGAGCTGGTACTTGGGGGACCTGTTGGGAATGGCACTGACTCCCTGCCCTTCTTCCAGGAGCTGGTGAGCAGAATACTGCACCTGCACTTCAGGGATTGCAAGACGAAAGGTTTGGGGCGCCAGTGGGGTGGGGAGGAATTGTGGGGCACAGGGAGGAGAGGAAGGCTTTCTGCCCCACAACCTGCCCTTTCCCTCCAGTCAGTGGGGACGCGCTGCAGCTCATGGCGGAGTTCTTGAAGATCTTCGTGGTAGGTGAGCCAAGGGCCCCCACTCCTTGTTTTATCTTCAGTAGACAAGCTAAGGGTTTTTCTCAGCCATGGCCAACCCTCAGTCCTGTCCGTCACACTCACTAAGGAGCCACCCAGGCCTCCTCTGAGGCCTGGCAAGGGCTTCCCCCAGCTCACCTCAGTGTCTCTCCAGAAGCCGCTGTCCGTGGGGTGCAGCAGGCCCAGGCAGAGGACCTAGACACCGTGGATGTGGATCAGCTGGAGAAGGTGCTCCCTCAGCTGCTCCTGGACTTCTAGATGTTGGCCTGTGGCCTGCAGAGTCTAGGACGAAGTCCCGTCAGCATCGACATCCAGTTCCCCAGGTTCCAAAGAACGGGAAGACACCAGGAGCTGTTACCCTCCCTAGCTATTGCCTCTGGGGGTCTGTGTGAGCCAGGTGCAGGGAAGGTGGGCAGCCTTCCCACCGCCACCCACCCCCACCACCCCTACTCATTATAAACAGAGGCTGGCGGTGCTGCCTTCTTGCCCCCCCCTCCATCAGAGCTGCTGTGTGGCTTTTAACCACCGGACCAGGATGCCTCCCTGAGCTGTAAATTTGTTCTTACAAAGCAATGTCAATAAATCAACACCATCTCTCCGAGGCTTGGCCTTCTTGTTGCCATTAATCACAGTCTAGTTGCTTCAAAGCCCGAGCCCCACGCTCCCTTCCATCTGTCTCAGTGGGACAAATGCAGAACGCTCAGAAAGGACAGGAAGACAAATAGCACGTGTGTGCACACGCTGCCGTAAAACCACAGCAGCTGCCACTAGTAGGCAGTGCAGTCCAAGAATGTCTCTGTGAACCAGTAACGGTTCACCGGTTCACCGCGGCAGCAGAGCCAGAATATACAGGATGAGTGGACCAGATCTGCTACCTGGGCCTGCTGTGGCCATGCTGGGCTGCAGAAAGGCTAACCTTGAGCCCCGCCCAACTGCATCTGGGTCTAGGTAAGGGATAGGTCGCACCCTCAGAGAGATGCAGCTAAGAGGCTGACTTGGAAGCCCAATCCAGGCTTGAGCCTTCTGATCCGGCCCTGGCAGGCCAGTTCCAGGAGACATGCAGGGCGTCTTGCTAACCCCGACACATAGCGCCCCAGTGAGTCCAGTGTGGGGACACCGTGGAGCACCCAGGAGTTAGGAGGTCCAGAGGTCAGTGCCAGTGGTAGAACCGTGGTATCAGTGAGAGGTGGGGGCAGGAGGACAAGTTGGAAAGGCATATAATACCAAGGGACAATGACTATTCTTTTTTTTTTTTTTTTTTTTTTTTTTTTTGACGGAGTTTTGGAGAGTCACCCAGGCTTAACTCCTGCGGCATGATCTCGCTTCATTTCCAGAGTCGAACTGGAAGCATTGCTA
>NC_022014.1:83846738-83858699 GCF_000317375.1 Microtus ochrogaster | reverse complement strand
TTTTTTTAGTTTTTCGAGACAGGGTTTCTCTGTAGCTTTGGAGCCTGTCCTGGCACTAGCTCTTGTAGACCAGGCTGGCCTCTGCCTCCCGAGTGCTGGGATTAAAGGCGTGCGCCACCACTGCCCGGCTGACAATGACTATTCTTGAAGGGCCTAGACAGACTTCAGGGCAACCTCTGAAAGCCATGGTCAGACTGGATTTAGCTGGGTGGATGGGGCTGCTCTAAGTGTCCATGTCCTCAGTAGGTTTCTGGCAGGCTGGTGGACACAGAGCTCCTACCAGCTTACGTGCTGGAACTGGACTTGCCGTCCCACTGAAGGCATACAGACAGGGCTACCAGAATACCTCAGGCCAGGCACAGCCAAAGGTAGCTTTGTGGTTAAGTGCCTGCTTCCTCCATGGCTGTATGCCAGAAGCTTGGAATGGCCCCAGGTTGTAGATAATTTGCCAAGGAGGCTTCCTCCTACGCTTGGGTCCATTCAGTAAAGGAGCTAATGAGGTCAGATATAAATGAAGAGGAAGCTGGCCTACCCAGGGTTCTGGCCTTCTCAAGCCCTTCAGAGATACCTCAGCTTTTTAACATAGAAACACCCTGTGGTCCAGCCGGATTCCCAGGGGTCCTTGGGTAGCAGAGAATGAGACCGAGCTGGATGGAGGCCTGAGGGCCCGTTCTGCAGAAAAGAAAATCGGGGGGCCTTGAGAGAAGCGCGAGTCTTTATTCCTGCTCGGGGTGGGTGGGGTGGGATCCTGTGGCTGATGAAGGACCTCTCTGGGCTGGTAGCTCTCACCTCTTGCCGGCTGTGATACAAACACCAGAGTGAGCACCCACTCCTGGGCTGCTGCCCAGCCACCCTCCTACCCAGTCAGTACGGGACAGGCAGGCACCTGGCAGCTTCAGCCACTTGGGCACTTTGCCTAGGCTTCTCCTCACAGGCTGGGCTGCCCCTTGAATGGGCTCTGGGGGCCCCAATGCCCCCTCCTCAGTGATTGGTTCAGACTCCAGGGACACAGGGTTAGGGGCTGGCAGCAGAGGTGGGGACCCGGTGGCCCGGGCCATACACCTAGGGGTGAGAGGCCAAGGGTAGGTGGTGGGCACAGCCTTGGCGGGGCTCCCAACCCCTTAGGAGCTTACCTGGCCACCAGCATGTCAGCCGCAGACGGGGAGATGGTGTGTTCCAGCAGTCCAGGCTCCAGGTAGAGACCTTCAAGGCCAGAGCCACCCTCAGTCACGGTGAGACCTGCACCTCCACCCAGTGCCCCAGGGAGGTGGGGACTGGGCTGCAGATGCCCAAGCCCACAAGGCCCTCAGTGTGAATGCTTTCTAAGGAATCTTGATCTGGACATCAGGGAAGCTGGGATTCTGGGTGAGCCCTGTTGGCAGGGGTCAGAGGTGAAGCCTCACTCACCTGTTGTTTCTTCAGCTCCAAAGTGCACAAGGGCAGCAGGGAAGAGGTTTGCCTAAGGAAGGCAGGGAGCAGGGAGGGCTCAGAGGGCCAAACCAGCAGTGTTCAGCAGGCTGGGGTCTCTCAAAGACAATCCCATCCCTTCCTCTAGCACTCTACCCTTGTGGACCACTTTTCACTAGTGTGACTGTGGTTCGTCCATGTTCCACAGCCCAGCTGCAGTACCAGATCTCCTATGTCACTCTGGAAGCCCACGGTGCACTGAGTTTATGACTTGGGTACACCTTGGCAAGGCGGTCAGAGGAGACGAGAGCTGCTGAGTGCAAGTCAGCTCCACCAGCCTGACACGGAAGTGGGAAAGACATACAACTCACCCCACTTATGCCCCCCCAAATAAGAGTGGGGGGCTATGGATTGGAGCATCTCTATAGTTAGGAATGTACCCAGAGGCACTGGGAGACAGGAGTGCCCTAGGGAACAGGTCCAGGCATGAGGCAAGGGCTGGCTCCCAAAATCAAGCTGCTTTAGAGACGCCATGAGCTGAGAGATGCTTCCTTGTGAGTGACATTGGCTCAGGCAGGGTTGTCACCATTGGACCAAGCAGGAAGCTGGAGCCAGGACCAGCACAAGCTCCTCTTATTCCTCCCAAACAAGGATAGCTAGTGCTTTGAAAATGCAACTGAAGCCGGGCGGTGGTGGCGCACGCCTTTAATCCCAGCACTCGGGAGGCAGAGGCAGGCGGATCTCTGTGAGTTCGAGACCAGCCTGGTCTACAAGAGCTAGTTCCAGGACAGGCTCCAAAGCAACACAGAGAAACCGTTTTTTGGAAAAAAAAAAAATGCAACTGAATGCCTGGGATCAAAGCCTCTAACCCACATCTACCAAAGGGGGTGGAGGATATGGGGTTTCTAACCAGGGACTGGCCCTGCTTTCTTGGGCACAGGTGTGGCGTGGGAGTGAGAAATGGGTAGGGTTGCTTCCATTGACACCGTTGGACACGAGGCTCTGAGCCCTCCGTAACAGGGTATGTGACAGCACAGCCCAGAGTTGTAGGGGCCCAAGAGGCCCTAGTATCACACACCAGAATGTTTTCCTCTTTTTCAGTCTCTGTGTCTTGGGGGAAGGAGTGGGGGGCGCGGCTGGGGCTGGCTGACGTGGCCAAAGACTCAGGGCAGCCAGGAGCCTGGCAGGACCTGGGAAGGGGCTGCAGCTGCAGGCTGAGGGCATTCTTTCCATGCGGCTTCAGGCTCCTGTGAGTGCCACAGGCTGGAGGGGTGGGCGGGGTGGGTGGGGTTGGGGGGGGATGTTAAAAGATTAATAAGAGCAAGCTTCAAAGGCCAGGCCTAGGAACGCTGAAACCTCAGCCTCCAGCCGGCAGCAGAGGGACACAAACAAGGGCGGTGAAGGCTTTGAAACGCAATTGTGAGGTCTGCGATCAAAGCCTCGTGAGAGGAGGCCTGTGGGGTGGGCGGGGGGCTGCCCTAGTGCCCCTGGACAGGCGCCAGAAGGAAGCTAGGGATCCAAGCAGGGGGCATCGAGGATAGTGCTGAGGCCTTCCTCAGCCCAGAATGGCTAGTCTTCAGGGCCAACAACTGAGCAGGGTCCACAGGCACACCATGGCCTCCCTCTTTCTAGCACTTCTGTGAGCCTGACTGGCACATCCACAAGATCTCATCTGTCCTCGGGCTCCAGTCAAGGGGGCTCCCTTGGAAGTAACCGAGGAGGCAGCTGCCATGTGGCAGCTCTAAGACTGGACCCTTACCTGGAAATGCTTAGGAAGCTCAAAGAGGGCCAGGCAGAACCCAGAACACAGAGAGGAAAGGCCAGCTGTGGGCTCTGGCCCCACCCAGCCCCAGCTGAGGGAGAAGTGAGGGCAGTGGACTTGCTGACCTCCCCCTGCAGCTGGTCCCCTGTGACAGTGTGGGAGCTTCTGTCCTCCTCAGGACCACAGGAACAGCCATCACTTTGGTTCATAACCAAAAGCAAGGCTGCTATCTTCCTCTTTCTCCCCAGGACCAAACCCCTTCAGGGTTTTGCATTCTCAAGCTCCCTGGCTACACACCAGCCATGGCCAGAATCAAGCCCGTTCAAGGGCGGGAATAGTGGGACAGCCTGTTGGTAAGGTCTCCTTCCGAGGAAGAGTGGCCTGTGTTCCAATGACAGGAGACAGGGAAATCCCTGGCTGGGGTCTCAGCAGACTCAGCTGCAGGCCTGAGGAGTCCTCTGGGCACTGTTTGGCTGTCAGCAGCACAGAGTCCAGGGCCTGCCTCACAGAGCCTCTCCCTGAACTTGAAGATAGGATGCCCTCCGGCCTGGGGCAGGAGTTCAGAAGAGCATGGGGAGAGAGTTCTCTCCCACAAGGGGGCCCTCTAGGCCCCTAGGACCAGCTCCTGGGTGAACTCATCCTCTCTGTCACCCTTCAGTGCCTGCCCATTTGATTGGGTTTCTGGGGCCCCAATGGAACAAGGGACAAATGGACAGAAGACCATCCCAACCAACAAATGGGAGTCCACCCTCTGCTCACTCCACAGCCCACCATGGGCCACTCTGCCTCACACTGGAACTTAACACTGGCCAGGACCCCAGCACAGACACACACAGAGAAGCAGTGGACAGACTTGACCACCTGACTACAAGTTTCAAGCTACAATCCTCCCCCTACATTCCCAGGACTACTTAGAGCTCAGAGTGGGATGGGGGTGGCAAATGACCAGAGGGCAAGAAAGGCAAGACCTCTCCAAGCTACAGAAAGTATAGCAGGCTATGTGGGGCTGGGCGCAGGGTCTCTAGGCTTTTCCTGCTTTGCCTGACTTCCCTCCCTGTGGCATCAACAAAACACCACAAAGCCTTGAGCAAGAAGGTGGACTGAGGCAAAGCAGGGGACCAGGGCTCAGGCCCAGCAAGTTTACAGGGCAAACAGGGCTCTGCTCCCACCTTTTTGTGGTCTTAGTCCTCCCTGCCCCCACTTGCTCTCCTGAGGCAGTGGCACTGCCCACACGGACCCCTGATGGTCTCTGTGGACCACCCGGGGCAGCAGAGCCCAGCCCAGCTCCAGCTTCCAGGGACGATGCCTGCTCACCTACTGGAGCAGAGCAGAGCGGAGCGGGCAGGGATGCCACCCCTCGGGAGGCCCAGTGGCTCCAGACAGAGCCGACAGATGAAAGGAGGCGGCTGCTAGGAGCAGGGCAGTGTCACCGGGAATCAGGCAGAGGCGGATGAGAGGCACCCTGGGGCTTTGGGGGGTGCATGTAAATCCTGGCTGGGGGGGGGGAAGGGGACTGGGCACTGGCCCTCGATCCCAAAGCGTCTTCCAGATTCAATGTTTATCAACAGGCTGGCCAGGGAGGTTGGGAGGGGCAGAGATGAAGGAAGAGGGCCGGCGCCTGGAGGTTCAGAAGCCAAGAAGGGAATCACAGGGTCACAGGCCCACTCTGGGTACCTCCCTACTTTCCACTACTCCAAAGCCATGTGGCTCCACTTCTTCCCTCAACAGCCCTTGGTGAACTTCCAGCGTGCTGGCCTGCTTGCTCCCAGCCCCATTTTACCCCAAGGGTGGCAGCTCCAGGCAGCCAGTGGAGTCTGTCACCCCCAACCCAGACCTTTGTAGAGGCCTTCAGGCGCCTCTGTTGTTAATTAAAATATCTGAAGATTTTGAAAAGAAAACCATTAGGCCAGAGGGGCTAGGGAGGCCCCAGCTGCTCTCCCAGGGGCGAAGAACAAGGCATTCATCCCTCCTGGCTCTGTGGGGCACAGGGTCAAGTAGCCTCTCTGCCTGGGAGCTCTCTGGACCTCCTGAGGCCCCAAGGAAAAGCCTGGGGCCAACCATGGTATTCCTACCAGAGATCACTGCGGTCCTGGGGAAAAGGCTGAACCCAGGAGGTGGTGGCAGAGATAAGGACCAACAGCAGCCGGGGACCCCAGCCTTCCTCTCGGCACCACTCCAGGACCAGGCTGCCAAGCCCCTTCCTCACTCAGATGCTAGGAGGCGGGTGTCCCACAGCAGCCAGGGGCCAGGACAGCAGGGCAGCGAGCTGGGCAGGCCCATCCCCACCCCGGGGCCAGGCAGGAAGCGGAGGAGGTTGGAAAGCCCTGTCAGAAACAACTTCAGAGGCTCACTGCTCCCTCTGAATTTACCGGCTCTAAAAGGCTTTATTACCCACCCACAGGGCCTGCCAGGGCGCTCCTTCCCAACCCAACCGCAGCATGGCGCCCTGCCCTCCCAGCACAGCCAGCCCCAGCAGCACCCTTGTGAGGCAGTTGTACCTGAAAGAGAGTCAGCGTGTGGTCATCCAGGACCATTTTGGGAGGAGCGATGACTGTGGAGAGAGGTGCTGTCTTTCAGGACACTGGCCCTACACCTCAAGGCCATCCTCCCACCTCTGGTGTTCAAGGGGTTCTCACCACCCTGGTGGCCGCTATGCTCCTGGATCCACTGTCTCCCTTGCAGCCTGAGCCACAGGGTGGGACTGGGAAAGGGGCCAAGCTGGGGACCTGGGCACTGACACTCCCTCCAAGGGACCACAGGGCTGGGCAGCCAGACAAGTTCCAGCCCAGAGAGGAGGTCACACCTGGCAGACTAAAAAGAGGGTCGGTGCCAGGTGAAGCAGGGGCAGGAGGAGGGGCAGAGACTCACACAGGTAAAAGGAGAGCTCGGGATTCCCCAGGTGACTCCTGACAAAGTCTCGCAGGTCCCCCACTGTGGAGAAAGGGGAGCATCATCAGACTCCTCCAACACTCACCACCAAGGCTGGAAACCTAGAGACATCAGCTCCAGGGTCAGCACCCCTCTAGATGTGGGGATCCAATGACGGTCAGTCTGGATGGAGACTATAGCACAGACTGCTTCCAGGATCCGTATCCTGAGGCAAGAGTGGCTGCCTACTGATAGCCATGCCAAGCTAAGCCCACAGCATCCCCAGTGTCTCTTAAGCACCCAACTCCTCCAGCTGAGCTCTTCCAGGGCTCAGGCCTAGAACTACTCCATCCTCCCTGCTGTAACTCAGACCATCAGCTCTGGTGGCTTTGACGCCTTCTTCTGAGAGAATTCCTACCTAGTCACGTCCAAAACACTCAGGGTCATGAGCCCTGGGGACAGGACCAAGGACTGCAAAGAATCAGCCAAGTCCTGACTTGGGTCAGGATTGCCATTTGAGTGAACAAGGATGGCAGCCTGCAACTACCCAGCGGGCACAGCGACCCTCCACAGGCCACCGCAGGTACTCACCTGTCTCATTAGGGCGGAAAAAGCCCTGCAGAATGTAGCGGTCGGGGAAGAGGACCCTCAGTGCTACCTGTGCGGTCAGAAGGAATCGTCAGAGCTTTACCCAGCACAGGGAGGGGTCTCATCGCTCGGTTCCCACTATAGGAACTGTCAGCTACCCCAGGCCTGGTTTTCCCCGTGATTCTCAATACACCTGAGCTACAAGGAAAAAGAACCAAGTGCCCAAACGTATGGGCAAATGCCTTCTAAAAGCTCACACTCAGGATTCAAGGTCACTGCTACCTATAGTGTAGATCTGAAGCCAGCCTGGACTGCATGAGCCCGTCTGAAGGAATGAACGGATGAACGGACAAATGAACACGTTAATATAGCGCAACCTGCTAACTTTCAAATCTGCTCTACTGGCTGGGTGCGGCAGTGGATACTTGGAATCTCAATGTTTGGGAGGTAGAGGCAGAACAGCAAGTTCTAGGTCTACCAAACAACAACAACATCACAGAAACGAAGATTTTTCATCACGGGGCTAGGGGATAGTTGGTGGTGGGGCACTTGCCTAGCATGTAGAAGGCCAAGTTCAATTTTCAGCACTACAAAGAAAAAAAACCAAAAGCTTTTCATCTCAGTGTGTTGCGGGATTAGCTGGCCAATCCTGAGCTTCATGTCACAGGCCTGCCATGACACCAACTCAGTCAGGGAACACTTGTCCCATGTGGTGGTGCCCTGTGGGCATGTCATAGTCACCCCACGGGAACTTAAGGGAGTCCTTGCTTACCTTTGGGTAGCGTTCCAGTTTTTCTTTCATCTGAGCCTCCCTGAAGGCCTTGGTCACTAAGGGGGCTTCTTCCAGGCGCTTCCTGTGGTGAAGAGGGCCAGGTCCTAGTCTCTCAACAGAAAAGTTCCTCACCCTTGCTCTTCAAGTTCTTTTTTGTTTGTTTGTTTTGTTTTGTTTTCCCGAGACAGGGTTTCTCTGTAGCTTTGGAGCCTGTCCTGGAACTAGCTCTTGTAGACCAGGCTGGCCTCGAACTCACAGAGATCCACCTGCCTCTGCCTCCCAAGTGCTGGGATTAAAGGCGTGCGCCACCACCACTCAGCTAGCTCTGCAAGGACTTAATAAGGGTTATTCTCCCCCGAGGGTAGGAAGGGACCAAAATGAAGGTCAGCACAGAGGAAAGCCGTGGGAGATGACTACAGGGCCAGGGGCACCCACCGCTCACTCTTGAGCTGGGCCAGGCGTCTCCTCACGTCATCCACGGTCACTTCAAAGAACTCATCAGGCACCTCTGCTGGCCAGGGCTGCAGCAAGTCCTCTAGATCAGGGTGGCATACTACAGGATCTCGGTCAACGGGCTGTGAACAGAGAAACTCAGCTGATACGGCTTCAGCTATGCATCCCAGCTCACCATCTCACAGCCTATGTGTAACACTGGGCCAGGGCAGGGCTTGGGACAGCAGTATAGAAGCCCTGATATCAGCCCTCGATGGGCATCGGTGCTGTCCATGGGAACTGAACTTCAGAGCAGCCCAGTAAATGTCCTAACAGTCTTGCCTCCATCGAAGAACCTCAAGATCAGGATGCCAACTTGGGGAGGTGCACCCCAGTTGGAGGCCACGTCAGGGGTTCCAGAAAGGAGGAACAGTAGAAGCCACCAAATTAGAGTGTTGGCAAAAACTCCGGCCAACTGCCCCTACTGCCCTCTCTCGGCCGCAGCCCCAAAGCCAGGCTGACTCCACCTCTCCCCTGGGGAGCAAGCTGGCCCTCCCTCTGCCCACCCAGGGACAGAGGAAGGGACAGCGTCACCCCTAATTGGCATCAATGGCAATGCAAATTACAAGGCAGGCCCAGTCCATTGCGGTGCCCAGGAGGGTGGGCACCTCCTCTGTGCCGGAGCCACCCCACGGAGCCAGGCCAGGGACCAAGGTGCCCAGCTGTGCTGGCGGAACCCATCTCGGGCCCTGTCCTGCAGGAAACATAGCTGTGACAGCACACGCCAGACCCTAGGGACAGTTGTCTGACTCTTAGGGACAAGCTTCCCTCCTGCCTCCAGCAGCCTTTCACACAGCACGGCCAAGCCACAGTCATCATTCTGAAGATGGCTTCAGGCCCAGGGAGGTTGACCCTGCCCAGGACCAAGGTACTTCCTCAATGCGTCCACACTGAGTGCATTCTGAGTCTCCTGGGAAGTCCTCCCGTAGCTGCTGTCAGGGACACCACATCTCCATCATCTACCACGTTGTGCCGTACTGCACTAGTTGTGGAGCTCATCTGACTCCGACTACACGGCTAAGAAAGGGGCCCACAGGTGGCTAACCAGGGGGCTGCTCCTTCAAAGCCACATCAGTAGCCACTGCGGGCAGTCTGCTCCAGAGATCTTTCTAACAGGATGTCAGACGCCAGGCTGACCCCATGGCCACAGTTCTTGCCCCGGCTCCAGGGGGAGGGCAGAATCTAGACACATCCTGACCCACAAGCAGCAGTGTCCATGGACGGCCGGTCCAGGCTGAGTGGTAGCAACCTGGGACCCAAAGGCAAATGTAGCCTTGGGCACTCACGCTCCAAGACTGGAGGAGCTTAGAGATGCTTTCTTGCTGCCAATCCCGGACGCTCCTAGGTGCAGTCTAGGGCATCAGGGAGGACAATGGATGGGTAGCTGCTTCCAGGATGGGGACACAAGGGACATCAGCACCACACGCTGCCCAGGGCTGCTGAATTCAATCAGAAAAACAGAACTGGCATGTTTCACTGCTTTGGGCCCTCCTGACTCCTGCTCTGCTCAGGAGCCCAGTGACCAGAGGACAGGACAGACACAGAGCCCACTCAGGACAACTCTGCTACAACTCAAGAGCTAAGGTGAAGAGTCCACTGGCACCTGCTGGCATGGATCAGGCCAAGTAAGCAGCTACAGAAGGCCCCATGGCACCTCACAGGGTCTGCGACTGGGCTGACAGAAAGCATCACGCTATCACCAGTGATAGCAGGGGCAGCCAGGGAGCACAGAATGGGGAAATTCCATCAGCCCCACAGTGCTCCCAAGGCAAGATCACCCCAGAGCCATGGGCAGGGAGGGCTGCAGCAGGGCAGTTGCCAGCAGAGGCCACACAGCTGTCCCCCCAGTCGGTGCCCGGCTCCCATCTGCCATCCTGCCAACACTGGCGGTTTTACATTCCATCCCCATCGTAGGTGTACTTATGGAGATGCTTCTGAATAGAGAACTCGAGTCTGGAGATGAGACACCAGGAGAAAGGATATAAAGGACAGTCATGCCCGACGAGGCCAGTGGGACACCCAGAGTGCATCACTGAGGCTTGTCTTGCCATTCCTCCCACTAAATGGTGCTGAAATCCCAGATAATGTCTTGGAACCCCAGTCAGTGTGTTGGGGGAGGATACAAAAGGCTGTGTTCCATTGGACTGGGGCTTGGAGAGGGCTGGGGGAAGCTAAAGGGCTCCTGATAATCATGAGACGCTGGGGCAGGAGGCTCCCAAGGCCAAGCCAGTCACACAGTCTACTGAGGGATAGGGAGCTCAATGTGAAGGGCCTCCCAAAGAGCCTCCCCCCAGGAGGCGTGTGCACACTGGGCCCAAGTCCTCAGAATAAGCTGATAGGGTCAGGCCATATTATGGTTGCTATGTGACTGGTAAAGAAACTGAGGCACAGAGTGTCTGAGGAAGAGTTGGCTTGGGAGTACAGACATAGAGGGCAGATGACCTGTGTCTGTGGGACAGTGACAGATGGACATCAGGACAGAAGACCCCTTGCTAAAGTCTGTACAGGAAGGAGGCATTGATTCCAGGGAACCCAGGAAAACAACAGTCAGCAAGGTGGGCAGGAAATATCCAGAGGAGCTGAGCAGCCTCCCATAGCTCCATACCCCAGACTCCAAGCAGCTAGGACACAGGAGGCACACAGGAGAGCCCCTGAGAAGCAGGTGGGTACCTGCTGTGACAGTGTCCAGGCTGGAGCCACTACAAGGTCAGTGGGAAATCGGGAGTAAAGGACCAGGCCAAGCAGAGAGCCTTTGGGAGGAAGGCTCAACATAGCCTGGCCTGGCCAGTCACGGCAGGGTCTGGTGGCCACAGGGTTACTCCTGTCAGAAACGGGCCGGCTGAAGTTTCCTCTTTTGACAGTGATTTTCCAGGACATGATGACAGATGAAAAAAAAATGTGAACACTATTTAGAGATGACCTCGATCTCAGAATTTCCAGATTCCCTATGAACAGCGGCCGCCTGCCCCCTTGGCTTGCTCTTCCTCAGCCCAGCCGGCGCTGACAATGGCTTTGGTGAGCGGGAATGTGAAGCGTTTCCCCTTGAGGCTTTAAGCCTAAATGAATCACTACAACAGGGACGCAGGCCAGACCTCTGCGTTACTCACAGGGCTCAGCCACCCTTGGAAGGGAGGCGCCTGAGCACATGGACACCATCAAAGGTCCTGGACAGCACAGCAGGAGGCAGCTGTGCCAGAGCAAGAGGCCAGATCGACATAGGCTTGGGGATGGCACAGGCGAGTGCGGCTGGCTCTTCTCCAAGACGCCAAGACACCTATGGCCGCTCCACCCCACAACACTGACAGCTTAGCTTCTCTACTGTGGATGTGACCAAAGCCTTTTTAAAAGAAGAGAGCATAGTCAGGCATGGTGGTGCATGCCTTTGATCTCAGCACTCAGGAAGCACAGGCAGACAAATCTCTTGAGTTCAAGGCCAGCCTGGTCTATAGAGCCCATGACAGCCAGAGTTAATACAGAGAAACCCTATATTGAAAAAGCCATAATAAATAATAACAATGATCAGGATGATGATAATAATGATGAGGATGATGATGGTGGTGGTGATGAGGAGGATGATGATAACAATGATAAGGAGATGATGAGGATGATGAGTAGGAGGAGGATGATAACAATGATCAGGATGATGATGGTGGTGGTGGTGAGGAGGAGGATGATGATGATGACAATGGTGATGATGATGATGATGAGGAGGAGGAGGAGAAGGAAGAGGATGGCAAGAGCACAGCTGTAAAGAGTCAGCCATAGCACAGGAACCTGAGCATTTGGAGCATCTATCACCTCCCGAAAAGTACCGGCTAGAACAATGAAGCTGCTCCTGGGATCCAGTCTGGTGGCACATATCTTTAATCTCAGTAATCAGGAGGCAGAGGCAGAAGGACCACTATGAGTTCAAGGCAAGCCTGATCTACATAGTGAGTCCCAGGCCAGTCAAGGCTCCATAGTAAAACCCAGTCTAAAAAAAAAAAAAAACAAGCCGGGCGGTGGTGGCGCAGAGGCAGGCGGATCTCTGTGAGTTCGAGACCAGCCTGGTCTACAAGAGCTAGTTCCAGGA
>NC_022014.1:83844394-83846638 GCF_000317375.1 Microtus ochrogaster | reverse complement strand
AAACCCAAACAAATAACAATAACAAAAGATAAACCTCCAAGACAGGCCTGAACACTGGAGCAAGCACATAAGACAGACTGGGAGCCCAGGTTAGATGGAACAAGGAGACTATTCCCTACCCGACGTGCCCAGTGAGCAGCAGCCCTGGAGATGGGAACTCGGAGGGATCCTTGGCAGTTAAGATCATGCACTGCTCTTGCAGGGAACTCACACTGGATGGCTCATAACTACCTGGAACTCCAGCTCCAGGGATCTCACGCCCTCTTCTGGCATAGGTGGGCACTGCACACGTGTACATACCCACACACAGACATGCACACATGTACATTATTGAGAATAAAAATAAGCTGGGCATGGTGGCACATGCCTTTAATTCCAGCACTCAGGAAGGAGGTAGAGGCAAGTAGATCTCTGTGAATTTGAGACTAGCTTGGTCTACGTAGTAAGTTCCAGGTTAGCCAAGTCTACATAATAAGACCTTAGTTCCTAAATAAATACAAATAAAAATCTTTAAAACAAAGCAAACAAGCAAAAACCCAGACACTCAATTGGCCCCTGCAAAGTCTCTGAACTTTTTTGCTGGTTTGCCAGCAAACCTCAGTGGTCTTTCCAATTAAGGCATGGCCTGCAGCTCTCAAAAGAACAGAGGTTAGCCCTCATAGCCTGAGGGTTATCCATAAATACTCAAGCACAGCAGGGTCCATGGCTAGTCTATGATGACAGAAACAGGAGCCCCTAAGGCAGATAATAGCAACACAGAGTCCCCATCCGTGGGCACCAGACTCCAGCCATCCACAGACACCTGCCACTATGCCCTGCCCTGTTCAACATTCATGGGTCCAGATGGGTGTTCTCACTGAGTTTGGTACAACAACTCACTTTATACTTCCCAGACCCCCTTACAGAGTTCTTCCAGCCCCATTAGTACTAACTAGTCACCAGCCCAGGGTGCAGAGGGTGAAGGCCAGACTGTGTGAGCAGGGCATGTGGGGCAGACATGAAGGAAATCCCCAGAGGGGGAGGGGCAGGCAGGCCAGGGGCAGTCAGTCCTGCCCAGGAGGACCCAGGGCCTTTGATCAGCGTTGGCCCCCGTGCCAGCTGCTGGGGAGGCTGCAGGCATGGGGGTGTGTGTGCTGTGATCGGCCTGCAAGTGAGCTAGAGCTACAGGGCGGCCTCCTGGGCTGTGGAGGGACTTCAAAGGACATGGCCAGGGGGCGCCGGGCAGCCCCAGCCTCTCCCAGAGCCCGGTTCTGATCGCCAGTAAAACTACCTTCTAATAATTAATGTCTGACATCAAAGGCAGGAACCGCCGGGCTCTGTGAACCATCCCGGGCCTCAGCGAGGACCTGCCTGTATTTTATCCTGTCTCTTTCTTCTGAGTCTTTATTTAAATCCAAAAACCACACACAGGCAAAACATTAATGGGAAACTTGGAAACTCTTTTTGATTACTAAAGTGTACCTTTGAAGTTCCCCAAAAAAGTTCTGTTTTGTTCCCGTCCCCCTCCCCCCAAGACTGAGGAGGGACACAAAGCAGATGCATGTGGCCAGCCAGCCCTCTGGGTGTGGGGCTGTTGGTGACAAGAAGCGCAAGGCAGAGGGCGGGGGACGCTCCACAATCAATCAGCTGCCCAGGCTCTCAGATCAAAGGCTGGAGAAGCTCAGGCAGAGCACACGCACCCGCCATGGAACAACCCCTGCTGGCTGGGGGCCTTGGGTTCAGTGCTTAGGGCTGTGCTGGGATCCTGACACAGGGACAGTGACTCTGGCAAGTTGACCAGGACAGCTGCTTTGAACTGCTGCACCCACTACACAGTACAGGAAATGGGATCCGGTTGGCATGGAGGGAGAAGGAGCTGAAGGCTGGCAATATTAAGGTGGTAGAAGGACACAGCTACCCTGCCCCTTAAACCACAGAGACGGCCACAACCCTGGAACCAGCTATCTCTACCCACCACATCTGACTCTGGACCCAGGAACTCCATACTAGTCAAACCTCACAGTGTTCCTAATGGTCTCCACGGTTCCTAAGGGAGAAGACAGGTGCCACCATCCTCTCAGTTCCAGGATGAGTTACTCTACAAGAGAAGCTTTTGGGTTCAAGGCCACCATGAACAAACAGATAAGCAAGGCACTAACAAGATAAACAAAAGTGACCACTCACCCCTATGGATACAGGTAACCAGCCCCTCATCCCTATGGATACAGGTAACCAGCCCCTCATCCCTATGGATACAGGTAACCA
>NC_022014.1:83842121-83844294 GCF_000317375.1 Microtus ochrogaster | reverse complement strand
CCCCTCATCCCTATGGATACAGGTAACCAGCCCCTCACCCCTATGGATACAGGTAACCAGCCCCTCACCCCTATGGATACAGCCGCCTCACCCTCAGCCCTCTCAGGTGTGGTGAGAGGGGGCAGGAGAGAAAGCCCCAACCACAAATGTCTAGGTAGGAGCTAGTCAGGCTGCTGGCACCAACACTGTGACCCAGCCACAGGCCACCTAAGTAATGTCCCTGAGCAGCAGTGACAGCTACACAGTAGTGGACTCAAAGCACCTTGCCCCGTGTTCTAATACACACTATCATGCCCTCGCCCAAGTCACGAAAAGTCCTCAGAGCCACGGGCCGAGAGGCCTCAACAGGACCAAAGCATACAGCACAGCTCCCATAGTGACGGGCACAGAGCTCAGCAGGACACAGGGAGGTCTGGCCTCAGTACACAGTCCCCTTGGCAGCACACACAGGGAACAAGGCGGGATGCAAGGATTAGCCGTAAAGATAAACTCATCTTCAGATGAAGTGCTCTCCAAGAAGTGGGAAGTTTGGGGCTTTTGTTTGTTTGTTTTTATAAAAATAAAGCTCAGTCGGGCAGTGGTGGCGCAAGCCTTTAATCCCAGCAATTGGAAGGCAGAGACAGCCAGATCTCTGTGCGTTCGAGGCCAGCCTGATCTACAAGAGCTAGTTCTAGGAAAGGCTCCAAAACTACAGAGAAACTGTCTTTAAAAACTAACTAAATAAATAAACAAATAAGTAAATAAAATAAAGCTCCATGGACAGGAAAATCACCAAATGAAAAAGTCACTCTCACCCAGCTTACAAAGGGGACTGTCAGTATCCTAACACCAGCAGAAGATTTTGGAAAGGAGGGTAAGTACTACAAGCTAGATCTGCCTCTGGGCCAGCTACGCTGTTTTCACTTCCTCCCCATGTCCGACACTGGGCACTTTTGGTCTCCAGCCTGCACTAGGGCTGCCATGGCCTCACCTACCTCCTCCGAAGCCCAGAGGTGCCTTGATCATCTCACTCTGCACGGATGCTGAGGAGGGGAGGCTTAGGCAACCTGACAGTGGGGCTCTATATGTGGTCAGGGGATGCCAGCAGACAGAACCCAGGCAGGGACAGCAAGACAAAGAGGTAGGGCCCCAAGAGGCCACTCCATGATGCCATGCGACCACCCACATCACATCGGTAATCTGCACCGCTGACCTCCCAAGACGGATGTCCCTCTTTTGTAACCACTACTACTTCTGAGAGTCGGGGCACAACTGTTTGCTCTTGTGTAGCACAGCCACAGATCATCCTGGAGCAGAGCTGTGCCCAGCAGCCATGGCAGTAAAAAAGCAGCAATGCCTCTGTGGCAATGGCAGTAGGGGCTGCTGTTTGAGTGAGGAGGAGTCACAAGACCCTCTCCTGGCAGTCCACCGTCCCACTGTAGTGAAGTCTTGAGAGGCGTTAAGAGTATACAGAAGGTGGAATGTTAAGAGAAACTGGGACTCCACTGAAGCAGCTCCCATAGCTGACCCATGCTGGGGTGGAACGTTTCTGTGATACAATCGCTCTCCCGTTTGTAACCCTTCACCGAGGGGCTTGGAAGGGCTCATCCCTTTGTTCAGGGCTATATATGGGATGGACAAACTGCTCTACACACTCCCCAGGAAAGGTCACACAACATCAGGGCACAGACAGGGACCACCCCAGTTAATATCAAATACTTTTTTTTGATTCCCAGGCTGGACAAAGAATGAAAAAGAGAAAAAACAAAAACAAAGACAAAAACAAAAAACAAAAAAAACACAGCCTGTTGCCCCTATGACTACAAATGCAAAGGTAGAAAAATAAACAGTTAAACTTATATGTGGCTGAAAATGAAACACATCACTGGCAATTAGCCCTAAAAGCAAGAATGACTTGACCCACATTTACCCCAAATCTCAAGTGTGAGGGCTGAAGAAGTTAGTACTCAAAGACCCACCATCAATGCAGAAAAAACTGCCTGAAAGCCAGGCATAGTGGCTCACGCCTTTAATCCCAGAACTCAGGAGACAGAGGCAGGTGGATCTCTGTGAGTTTGAAGCCAGCCTGGTCTACAGAGTGAGTTCCAGGACAGGCAACATTACACAGAGAGACTCCTCCTCAAAAAATCAAAAAAGAGCCGGGCGATGGTGGCGCACGCCTTTAATCCCAGCA
>NC_022014.1:83837470-83841266 GCF_000317375.1 Microtus ochrogaster | reverse complement strand
TGTGAGTTCGAGGCCAGCCTGGTCTACAGAGCAAGTTCCAGGACAGGCTCCAAAGCTACAAAGAAATCCTGTCTCAAAAAAAAACAAATAATAATAATAGTACATAGATAGATAGATAGATGGATGGATGGATAGATGGATAGATAGATAGATGGACAGATGGATGGATAGGTAAAACATAGCTTTAACAGACATACACACTCACTCTACAGTCATCTCCTTGGCAACTGTTAGATGTAGCCAACAGCCCAAGGCACTGAGGAGCTATAAGACTGCAGGTTGGTGTGAACCATGTCAAGATATTGTCAGCATCCAAAGTGTGTAGGATCATATCACAGAGCGTACATCCATCAATCACAGGAAGGAGCCCTCCCCTCCCCCCAAAAACCACACAGGATGCTGGAGAAGGCCAAAGTAGGGGAAGAGAGGGCTAAAGAGGCAAAGTGCAGAAGGTACAAAGGCAGTGGACGACCCCAGGAGACTCCCTCCCTAACGCTAGGTGAGGTCTTTGTCATTATCTGTGTCCAACCCAGAGCAAACCTGAATGAAAACCATGGGCCTGGATGGTGGAGATACGCACTGTCAGCCTGTCTCCATGTTAACACTAACAACAGTATAACAGCAGCCCTGCGGTGTCTTAGGGGGCACAGTAAGAGCAGGGGTACTCTGGAGAGAGTGTGGACATTGTCTACACCTGTGTTCCAGACTGGGTCCAGGGTCTGGGTCTGAGGACCAGGAAGCTGCCTTGCTATGATATCCCAGGCAGGAAACTCATATCAAGTCAAGTTTGGTGGCACTTGAATGGATGAAACAGGAGCATCATAAATTCAAGGTCACCCTGCCTACATGCTCAAGAGCCATCTCAAAAAGGAAAAACAAAGGCACTAAGGAGAAGCCTTACTGGTTATGGCACTCACTCAGCAAGCATGATGGGATCTCAGGTCCCCAGGACCCACATAAAATGCCAGGTGTGATACACGCTTTTAATCCCAGCACTCAGGGGGCAGAGGCAGGCGGATCTCTGAGTTCAAGACCAGCCTGATCTACAGAATGAGTTTTAGGACAGCCAAGACTTTACAGAGAAACCCTGTCTTTGACCGGGGGAAGGGGGAGTGTCACCAGGGGGGTATGACAGCCCAACTATAATTCCAGTCTCCAATGGCAGAGACGGGGATCTCCAGAGTAATCTAGGTAGACTGAGAAACCCTGACTCAATGAATCAGGTGGCAAATCGATCAACGTTGACTC
This sequence comes from Microtus ochrogaster, assembly GCF_000317375.1. NCBI lineage: Eukaryota > Metazoa > Chordata > Mammalia > Rodentia > Cricetidae > Microtus > Microtus ochrogaster. Next base: position 83,840,018 of record NC_022014.1, on the reverse strand, counting down.
CAGACATCCACTCAGGCTTTCATAAGCCTGAGTACACAGTGCCTACCTAGTCATAGCACACCCATACCATGCACACTTGTGCCTATGTACTTACAAAACATGCATTCATACATGTGCACACATGAAAACATAGCTGGGTGTGGTGGCACATACCATAAATCCCAGGCTTCAGGAGGCAGAGATAGGGATAGCTCTCTGAGTGAAGTGACCAACTTGATCAACATGGCAAGTTCATACCAGCCAGGGCTGCATAATGAGACCTTGTCTTTAAAAAACAATAACTCTAGCTGGGTGGTGATAGCACACACCTTTAATCCCAATACAGATCTCTGTGCATTCAAGGGCAGCCTGGTCTGCAGACCGAGTTCCAGGACAGCCAGGGGATACACAGAGAAACCCTGTCTCGAAAAACCAAAAAAAAAAAAAAAAAAAAAAAAAAAAAATCAAAAAAGAAAAAGGCCACCCGCAGACCTCAGCACCTATATCTGAAAAGAAACATCTTAGAAAACTCAGGAGTAACGCCCTTACCTTGAGAAAGGTTGTTAACAGTGGAGCCCAGGATGTTCCCCTAGGCCAAGGCAAGGCTTCCTTTATGACTGCCATGACTCAGAGACTAGAGACAAAAGAAACAGTCCAAGGGGGCCACGGAGACCCCAAAAGAAATGCAGACAGACTTCTTGAACATTATTAATAAAGGGGCCATCTGTGATAGTGTAGCAGGAACTCTGATACTATTCAGCACACCACAAAAAATAATCTCAAGTGTCCAAGTCCTACATTAAAAGACAGAACAAGACAACTGCACAGAAGAAAACGTGACGTCCACAGCCGAGGTGACACAGCAATAAAGAGACCAGTTCTCCCCAAAGTAAACAGAAACCCAACAGAGCTCCATGCAATGTCCAATAGCAATTTCTCAGGAACTTGGCTAACATCCTGAAAACTATTTGAAAGGATAAAGCCCTTGAAGAGACATGTCACTTTTGGCAAAGAGAGGCAAGAGGAGACTCGCTCTGGCAACCATTCCAAGATGAGCGTCAGTGAGAACCAGCAGGGAGCCACTGGAGGGAGACCAGCAGCCTGGATGTCACTGGGACTGAGCAAGTAGGAAGCTGTGTAGCTGAAGACGGTTTTGGGAAACCGGTTAGAACAAAACACTCAATGGAAACCCAGCGAATTCTATCTCATACTCTGTACACAGGACCAAAATTAATCCATGGAGTCAAAGGAAACAAAGCCAAAAACATCACCTGATAACTCTGAAAGCACAAAGATCAAGAACAAAGGTTCCACAGGCCCGAGCAACTAGATCTGGACTTGCTGTGCAATAAAGGACACCACCACCACATCACAACCGACATGTCAGACTCTGCAGAGCGGCTGGGGACACCCACAGTCACAGACACAGTCACATAGACTCAGTTACACCCCGGCATGTCAGACTCAGCAGAGCGGCTGGGGACACGCACAGCGCGAAAGCAAAGCTCAAGTGCCAAGAACTTGCGGAGGGTGTATTCAACCACAATACAAAGATAAAGCGGTAGGGGACACAACTCTAAGCACTCAGGAGTTAAGAGTGCTCACTGCTCTTGCAAAGGACTTAAGTTTGATTCTCAGCACCCATGTCTAACAGCTTACAACCACCTACAATCCAGCTCCAGAGGACCCAGTGCCCTCTTCTGGGCTCATGGGTGCTTACTCAAAATGCACATACACACAAACACATATATACACAATGACAAATAAAATATAAGCCAGGCGGTGGCGGCACACGCCTTTAATCCCTGTACTCAGGAGGCAGAGGCAAGAGGATCTCTGTGAGTTCAACGCCAGCATTATCTACAGAGTGAGTTCCAGGACAGGCTCCAAAGTCATACAGAGAAACTCTGCCTCAAAAAGACAAAAAAACAAAAAAACAAAAACAACAACAACAAAACCAAAAATAAATAAATAAATAGATGGATGGATGGGTAGGTAGATTTAAAAAATGATAGATTAGATAGTAGACATACAGTTAGACAGATAATAGATAGATTAAAAAAATAGCTGCTGCTGGTGGTGCACATCTTCAATCCCAGCACTCGGGAGACAGAGGCAAGCAAATCTCTGTGAGTTTGAGGTCGGCCTGGTCTACAAGAGCAAGTTCCAGGACAGTTAGGGCTGTTACACAGAGAAATCCTATATTGAAAAAAAAAAACAAAATACCCAGACACAGAAAGACAATTATCACATGTACTCACTCATAGGTTGTTTTTATACATAAAACAAAGAAAACCAGCCTACAAACCACAATCCCAGAGAACTTAGACAACAATGAGGACACTAAGAGAGACTTACATAGATCTAATCTACATGGTAAGTAGAAAAAGACAAGATTCTCCTTAGTAAATTGGGAGCAGGGGGGCCTTGGGGGAGGTTTGAAGGGGGGAGGAGAAAGGCAGGGAGGGGAGCAGAAAAATGTAGAGCTCAATAAAAATCAATTTAAAAAAAGAAAGAAAACAACAAAACAGGACAGGCTCCAAAGCTACATAGAGAAACTGTATCAATA
>NC_022014.1:83825830-83837275 GCF_000317375.1 Microtus ochrogaster | reverse complement strand
TGTGAGTTCGAGGCCAGCCTGGTCTACAGAGCAAGTTCCAGGACAGGCTCCAAAGCTACAAAGAAATCCTGTCTCAAAAAAAAACAAATAATAATAATAGTACATAGATAGATAGATAGATGGATGGATGGATAGATGGATAGATAGATAGATGGACAGATGGATGGATAGGTAAAACATAGCTTTAACAGACATACACACTCACTCTACAGTCATCTCCTTGGCAACTGTTAGATGTAGCCAACAGCCCAAGGCACTGAGGAGCTATAAGACTGCAGGTTGGTGTGAACCATGTCAAGATATTGTCAGCATCCAAAGTGTGTAGGATCATATCACAGAGCGTACATCCATCAATCACAGGAAGGAGCCCTCCCCTCCCCCCAAAAACCACACAGGATGCTGGAGAAGGCCAAAGTAGGGGAAGAGAGGGCTAAAGAGGCAAAGTGCAGAAGGTACAAAGGCAGTGGACGACCCCAGGAGACTCCCTCCCTAACGCTAGGTGAGGTCTTTGTCATTATCTGTGTCCAACCCAGAGCAAACCTGAATGAAAACCATGGGCCTGGATGGTGGAGATACGCACTGTCAGCCTGTCTCCATGTTAACACTAACAACAGTATAACAGCAGCCCTGCGGTGTCTTAGGGGGCACAGTAAGAGCAGGGGTACTCTGGAGAGAGTGTGGACATTGTCTACACCTGTGTTCCAGACTGGGTCCAGGGTCTGGGTCTGAGGACCAGGAAGCTGCCTTGCTATGATATCCCAGGCAGGAAACTCATATCAAGTCAAGTTTGGTGGCACTTGAATGGATGAAACAGGAGCATCATAAATTCAAGGTCACCCTGCCTACATGCTCAAGAGCCATCTCAAAAAGGAAAAACAAAGGCACTAAGGAGAAGCCTTACTGGTTATGGCACTCACTCAGCAAGCATGATGGGATCTCAGGTCCCCAGGACCCACATAAAATGCCAGGTGTGATACACGCTTTTAATCCCAGCACTCAGGGGGCAGAGGCAGGCGGATCTCTGAGTTCAAGACCAGCCTGATCTACAGAATGAGTTTTAGGACAGCCAAGACTTTACAGAGAAACCCTGTCTTTGACCGGGGGAAGGGGGAGTGTCACCAGGGGGGTATGACAGCCCAACTATAATTCCAGTCTCCAATGGCAGAGACGGGGATCTCCAGAGTAATCTAGGTAGACTGAGAAACCCTGACTCAATGAATCAGGTGGCAAATCGATCAACGTTGACTCCAGACATCCACTCAGGCTTTCATAAGCCTGAGTACACAGTGCCTACCTAGTCATAGCACACCCATACCATGCACACTTGTGCCTATGTACTTACAAAACATGCATTCATACATGTGCACACATGAAAACATAGCTGGGTGTGGTGGCACATACCATAAATCCCAGGCTTCAGGAGGCAGAGATAGGGATAGCTCTCTGAGTGAAGTGACCAACTTGATCAACATGGCAAGTTCATACCAGCCAGGGCTGCATAATGAGACCTTGTCTTTAAAAAACAATAACTCTAGCTGGGTGGTGATAGCACACACCTTTAATCCCAATACAGATCTCTGTGCATTCAAGGGCAGCCTGGTCTGCAGACCGAGTTCCAGGACAGCCAAGGCTACATAGAGAAACCCTGTCATTAAAAAACAAAACAAAACAAAACCCCCCAAAAATAGTAATAGTAACTTGAAAATTTTTAGGAAAATAAATAAATAATCCTGTCTGTAAAACAGCTGTCTTCCTTTAGGAAGCCAAACACAAGGCTCTAGGCCGTGGCCACCTCATAGCCTGGCCCAGAGATAACTTCAGGCAATGTATTAGCCAGAGAAAGACCCTCTCCAGCCCTTACACAAGAAACCACAGGTCTTGAGAATGAAGTCGTGCTTGGCTGGACTCTGGAAGACTGGGCCCTTCTTAGGACAAGCTTGTGAGGGAGCTGAGCTGACAGTCTGGGAATGCATCTAAGGAAACCTTCAGTGGAGTTTTACTCATGTAGGGCGCTCTGGGGTTGCCCAGAGGACCTAAGGACAAGCAAATGCCACACCTGGACCAGGAAGTGAGTGCAGATGGGAACACTCACGGCATTCCACTTTCCAACAAGTCAGTGGGAGCTTCTGTCTAAGCTACAGAGTTTTAAATATGAGCCAAACAGAAAACTACACCAGCTTTGAGAGCAGGAACACAATGTCCTTCTGTTGGACCATCAGCCAATGCGGGAAAGACAGAGGGACTGGACACTGACCTGGCATGGACCTTCACACCCACACATGGTGCAAAGGTAGTCTCTGGTATGAGCGCCACCACAGGCTGGGAAAGGTGCTCACAAGGCCACATCCTAGCCCTTCAACTGTCCATTAAGAGTGATTCAGAAGTATTCTTCCAGTCTTTGAGTGGTAGCAGGAATAATTCACTACCAGCATGGTCTGATAAAGAGAATCATGGACAAATGGGGTGAAGGTGACAGCAACAGCTGCAGCTCAAAGATGGAAACAGAACTAAGATAAAGAGCTCCGCCGGGCATGGTGGTGCACCTTCCATTCCCTCTGTTCAAGTCCAGCCTGGACTACACAGAAAGACCCTGTCTCAAAAAAACAAAAACAGGAAAAAACGATAAAGAACTGTTTTGCAAAACTAATTAAATGGCCGTGTGCTGCAATGGGAACCCAGCACAGCAGTGAGCTCGTCCTCAAGAAAGCCCACCAGATAGGAAGCAGCAGTGCACGAGTCGTTCTAGACCAGGGACCACCGGGCGGGCTGTTTGCCGAGGGCTCAGGAAAGCGAACCCCGCTCTCTCCTCCCCACGGAAGTGTAAACTTTCCATGAGGTTATGGATATCCCAATCCATACACTTTCTCTGCCTTTCTTACACAATCCACTCTTACCTAACATAGTCACCATCTATGCCTCAAACCTGCTGCCCAGCAACAGGAAGATGCCAGGAAAGATGCCAAGCCTGGGACAACCAATACTCAGTGCCACTTTCGCCTTATCCAAGCCTCTCAACCAGGCAGAAGGTGGGTTGCTGCTGTTCTCAGTCACCCTTTCGAACCTTCTAGGTGGCACAAGCATGCTGATGCTGATATGGGCAGTTCACTGCTCCAAACGCATAAATGGGAAGCCCAGACAGAATAGCCCTGTTCCCAGGAGATGCCTGCAAACCTATGGCCACCATAGCCAGAATGGCCAGCATTCAGTTTTGGTCGGGAGAAAGCCCTGGGGCTCAGTCTACTTCTTACCAGTTCAGGCTCCTGCTGGGGCTCCTCACCAGGCTTTGACTTCTTGGGCTTGGAAGGGCCCCCAGGGCCAGAGAAAGACTTGGGTGACTTGGCAGATGATGTCAGAGATCGAAGGGACCCAGAAGGGCCCCCCAGCCGCTGACCCCCACCAGAGAAGGGAACAAACGGGGCGGATGCAGACTCCTTTGTGCTTTGCTTTGCCCGAGCATCTGCTGGCTTTGGGCCACTCTCAAGGCTGCTCCCTGAGGTGCCTACATCACCCTGATGGTTCAGGTCTCCCCTGCTGAACTCCCCAGAGTTCAAAGGAAGCAAGGGGCTGCTAGATGCCTGGTCAGCTGACATGGAGGAGGTTGGACTTCCTGGGGGCTTGCTCCTGACTGCAACGGGCTCCTGTTTGCCCGTGGTGTCACACTGCTTTATGACAAACCTGGGAGAAGCAAAAAAGTGAGTCTAACACCATAGAGTGGTCCTTCCCTCCTTCAGGGTCCCTTCTGAAATCCACGTCTCTCTCCAGAGGAGAAAAGAGAAAAGGGCTGGGAGGAGTGGTCCCTGTAGGCAGCTGTGGACACCGAGCACCAAGAGGGCAGCACCACCCACACTCCTAACCCCAGTTCCCATATCTCCCCATCTAGGACCTCCACCTCCGCCTCTGAAGAGCTGGGATTACAGGCACGGGCCACACCTAGCTCCCTTTCCCATGCCTAGAGACTCCGATGCCCCTACCTGATAGTGGCACTGCCGCCCGTGAGGCCCAGGGACTGCAGCGTCGTGCTCTGCAGGGCAGCTCTACCGGTCACCTGCAGAAAACAAAGGACACACAGGCCCCCGGCTGGATCCTTCCCTACTGAGCCCTGGTTGGTCAAATCCCCCAGGGAAATCACCAAGGTCTGTGTGCAGCTGGTCTGAAGCTGGTGAGGACCCGCTGACCGTCTGTCTCCTCGGCTGTGCACTGAGCCCACTGTGTCTAGAGAGAGCAGACTAACTGAGGATGTCCAGCAACCCAGAATCCCATGCTCAGGGACAGGAGACTGAAGACTCACAGATGACTCCTTGGCCAGCATCTTGGGGATGAGGGCAGACTGCAGGCCCCATCCTCCCAACGACTCCCTGAGCTCCAGCTTCTACAGCCGCCACTGGCCAGCATTTCCACTGGGCCCCCAGTACCTTTGTGAATTCTTAACCTGTCGTAGCCCCAGGCCACCAAACTCCAGTGGGCATCGTGACCCTTGACAACAATGGGCAAGAGGCAGCAGGCAACCTGACCCTGGGGGCTCCAGACAGGTCCTTCTCAGTACCACACAGGTGTCTACCAGGCCACAAAGAGAGTCCACCCTGTCTGGTAGACCGAAGGCAAGGTGGTGGCACCCACTCTTCAAAACTCTTTGAGCTGTAGGAGCCCCAAATCAGAAAGCAGGGCCTGACCGGGATGATAGAGCCCTGTCAGCACACCATCTGACTGTGGCAATGGCTCCACCATCGCCAGCCTCAGCTACTTCAGAAACACTGCCCAGTCTGTCTAGGTCCTCCCCTCTCCCAAGTCACTTCTGACAACTTGGTTCAGGGCAAAAGGCTCAGGCAAGACTGGCCACACCCACTGAACCAATGCTGGCCCTCTGAGGAGCTGTCCACAAGGGCAGACAGCCATGCATAGCATGAGAACCCAGAGTATGTGGCCAGGCAGGATGATCAGGCTTGGATCCCTGGGGCCCCGTGGTCCATCTCTTCACAGGAAGAGTGTGGTCAGAGCAGCCTCCCGCACCCTTCACAGTTCCCCATGCCCCACATGGCCTTGGGGTGAGGGATCTCAAATGGGGATAACAGAGAAAGTCCTGTCCCACCCCAGGGCCTTCCTGAGGACCCACAGAAACTACATGCCTTTGCCTAAGCCAGGACAAGGCACTGGGCCAGAAAGAAACAAAAAGCCCCTGTGAGGTCAGGGGACCCAGGCTAGGAGGGTCCTCGCGGTGGCGGGTGGGGCTGGCGGGCCAGCCCAGCCTCACTGCCAGCTTTGCCTGCGCCACGCTGCACTCGGTTTTGAGAAAGATCAAAACATGGAGCAAAGCAAATATTTACTAAAATGAAACCACTTTTGTGACTCTCCGGCTTTGAGAAAAGCTGAAAAAACAAACAGGGCACTGAGGGAGGTTTCAGAAGCAGCCCAGGCAGCCGCGGTCGGCTTCCAGTGGAGCCGGCTGTTCCGCTTTTTTCCCCAGAACACATCATGCTTTCAGGAGCTGTTGCTCCCGCCACTGCTTTGAAGACTCAAGTCAGTGAGGTTTCCAGGTTGAAAAGTGGGCTGGGCTGCGGGAGTGCAGGAGAGCAATCGATGGCCAACACCTACCTCATCCCTCATGTACACACAGATGGGGGTCCTCTCCCCCAGCTGCTGCAGACGCTCCCTGTAGAAAGAATAAAGAAAACATCACGACTTCAGGGCCCCTAACCCAGCATCTTGGAAATTGTAGGGATCCAGGCTCAGGGCCTGAGACCTCTGGAAGCCAGCCCCAGCCTTTCTAACTCTCTCTTATATCCTCCCATAACCTCCGGAAGGAAGCCGCCAAGGGCTGCACGGAGTCCCAAGAGCAGCCTCAGTCATCAGCACATGGCCAAAGATTCCTCCTAACCCCTCCAGCCAAAAGGCCACCACACGACATGAGCCTGAAGGAGAAAACCTCCAAGCAGTCCGGAGGGTCCTGAGTCTGGAGCTGACACCAAGAGCAGCTCAGGACACAGATCCACTCAGCAGACTGTAAGCAGCCTAGATTCCCAAGGCTATACACACTGCCATGAACTAGTCCATGAGCCCAGACCCCAGAGGAACAGTAGGACTGAGGGAGGGGAGCAGGCTCCCAGAAGGGCTAGAGAGCTCTCGACCCACAGGCAATTTGAAATAATGGCCGACAGCTTGGGACTTGACCCAGTATCCCAAGGACTGGACTGCACTGGATTCCACCGTGTCCTCGCTGGAAAGCACAAGGGTCCCATTTGTGCCTGGACACAGAGAGTGGGAGCACTGCCCCTTTATGAAGCACAACCAGATGTCTACAGGGTTAGCTCCCAAGGTGACAGTTACCCGAAACAGACAGTCACACACAGCACTCAGCTCCACTGACAAGCTGAGGCCAAGGCAGAGAGCAGAAAGGGGCTGGAGAGCCCAGACAGATGACAGACACGCAGTCCCCCACTCTCCATCTCTACCATCTCTATCAACATCACCACCTCTCAAACAATGCCCTGAGGGCCAAGCACTTGGCCCCTTTCTCTTTTCTCCACATATCGCCACTCTAAACATGGAGCCCCAAGAAGCACCCAGAGAGCACTGGCTGGACCCAAGCACAGTACACACACACACACACGCACACGCACACGCACGCACGCACGCGCACACACACACACACACACACACACACACAAAATAACTAGTCAGGTCCTGAGCATCTCCTCTGCCAGTGCCCATGACAAAGGAACAGGATTAGTTTCTTAGGGAGAGGTCCCATCTCAGACCTTAGTAAAAACAAGCTTTCCAAAGGGACAGGAAGAAGCTGGGCCCGTGGGTAAGGGCCACACCGCAGCCAGGTCTCATGGCCATCATGGCCCAGACAATGAGCAGAGTCACGAGGAACCGAGCTGGTGGCCAGAAGTCAGGAAGCAAGGAGTAGGTCAGTGTTGGCTTGGACAGGGCAGGGCAGGGAGAGGTAGAAGCCAGCATGTGAGGAGCCTAGATATAAGACACATGTACAGGACGGATTCCTCGTTTGGAAACCGTGATCAACACCAAGTGCTCAAAGGACCTTTGGGGCACACGTGTGCCAAACACAGCTCCATTGGGTCAGGGCCACAGGTATGAACCTGGCATTGGTGAAAAAAACAAAACAAAAGAAAAAAACCTAAAAAACAAAACAAAAACAAAATCCAAGCTTTAGCTCAGGACTGAGTTTCAGACCCATAACCCACAGCAAGGACAGCAGACAAGCAGATGAGAATTTGAGCCCAAGCCCACTAGACCTCTGCAGCCTGTGTGTCACTTTGGTACTCAGGTACTCAGCTCTGGGGTTGCCCTGCTATGTCCCCACTCCTGGAGAGTTGCCCTTCCTAACAAGGCCCAGCACTGTTGCTTCACCTGTCTCCAGAGGCCTTGCCAGCATAGCAAGACAACAACAGAGTCTGAGGAGCCCACAAAGCCCACCCTGCAAGCCAGGCTTCTGACTCAGAGGATGTGTACGACATGTGGGTATCCCCTCCATACAAGGCCAAGCAGAACTGTAGGGCCTTTCACACGAGTCACTGTGTCCCTGTACTGGGAATACCCTTCCTGGCCCAAGACGACAAGCTACAGAACAAAGATACAGACTGGGAAGGAAGACAAGAACACTAAGAGACTTTGCCTCCCAGATACCAGACACACAACACACTCCTGCAAGAAGGCCATTCTGCCTGGCCACCTGACCCTGAATACCCAAACTAGCAGCAAGGGGATAGTCAATGCAGTATCCCTCTGGGAGCCCTTACCTGGGTATTATAGGATAACAAACCACAGATGGGGACAGAGCCCAACATCAAGTTATCAGACAGTGGCCAGCTTGGATGTGCAGCTTCTCCAGAGCAAGCAGTGGGCGGATCAGATTCCCTCGTGCAGTCTGAGAGGAGCAGTGTGTAAACATGCCATGTGGCCACAGGCCCAGGAAGGGGCAGCCAAAATAGCTTCCAGGCCTGCCACCCCTGCCTAGCAAGCAGAGCTGCCAGTCCTGGTGGTGGGACTGGAAGACATCCCCTCATACACTAGTGGGGACACCATCACGCCCCACAGACTTCACAGGTCTACTCTTTCCCCCAGGCTAGACTGAACCACAGGACATCAAGCTCCAGAGGAGAAAGTACCACGGGGGAGAGGGTGGCTAAGGGCGTCTATGGAGCCTGCTCACCCACATGAGAGATGCCCCTAGGCACAAGGGAAAGTGTTAATGGTATCAAGCAAGGTCTCCAAGACCAGCAAGCCTCCCCTGGCAGGACAGAGATGCCACTGCTGATGGCTTCAGAAGCATGCCTCACCCACCACAAAGCTCATTGTCCCCTCAGGGGTGGAAAGTCTGGGTATTTGGGGCTCAGCTCCTAGTGAGAGCACTCTATGTTGGGGACAAGCACCGTCTACAATGTGTGTATACGTCATCTGTTCAGACCTCACTAACACAGAACGGTGTTAACATCAGCGCTGCCAAGGAAAGCCTGGCACTACCATGTCCCCAAATACAAGAACGACACACAGGTAGTATGACTTCTGGTTTAGGTGCCCTCTGAGGGTGAAGTCAAGTCGTTAGAGCACGAGGTACCAGTGCCCAGTGCCCAGTGCCCCGTGACAGTGGAGCCCCTTGGGCTCATATTCTGTCTAGAGGAACAAGGAGGCCCAGACAACTGAGCCTACACAAGTCTAAGGAAGGAAGCTTTATGTCCTACCCAGATAGTTTAGCCAGGAGCTGAGCTGCTACCCACTGGTACCAAATCTACCCTGAATATGGCCACAGGGCTTGACCTCAGAGCCCCAGAAGTGCTGTGCTCACCCACAGTCTTCTCCACGTGTCATACCCTGTGGACCCCCCAAATCACCCAGCTCTCCTGAGAATTGTAGCTAATCACTCAAGAGCTGGGGGTGGACAGAGAAAGGGCTTGGGCTACGTAGGACAGGTGCGGAGAAGAGGCCCAGTGAGGGCGAGTCCCCTCTGCACTGAGTTCAGGACGCTTACAAAACAAACAAACAAACAAACAAACAAACAAATCACCACGTGTTCCCAAGCAGACTTCGGAGAGCAGCCTGGGGGCGCAGACAGGCAGAGTCTGAACCTGCCCGAGTAAGCACACCCTCCAGTTCACGTCCTCCCAGCCCCTCACACCCTCTCGTCTGTCTTACTCAACACTTCTTGGTGCCCACTTGCCTGATGTGGCCTGCTGGACTGGCCCTACTGACTACACACCCATGCGGGCTCAGTGGATAGCCGCAGGACCTCCGGACTTGTGGTAAATTCTGACTCACAGCAGGAGGCCTGGGTCACGCTACAAAGAAAGCCCCACACATTCTTAATCTCCACTCCTATAGCCTTTGGACACTCGTGTTTCCATTTGTGTCTTGCCCAACCACTGGACGGTGCTCCAGCATACGACCCTAAAGCAAGTATGGGCACATCTGGGTGGCCAGTGATCACCAGACATCAGAGTCAGCGACCAGAGAAGTAGACAGCAGGCCTGGCTAGTGCTTGAGGCAGCAACTAGGGCTGGCTGGAGCTCTAAGTAAGATTCTCAAATTTCAACAATTTCATTCCAGGTCTGTAAATACGGCTCAGCAGTTAAGAGCGCTGTTGCTCTAGCAGAGGCCCTGGATTGAGTTCCCAGCACCCACATGGTGGCTCACAAGTATCTGTTAACTCCAGTTCCAGGGGAGTTATGGATGATACCACTATAACATCTAGTTATGTGTATGTATACCAAGCATACATATATACATACATATATACACATATATGCAGACAAAAACATGAAAAACAGAAATAAGCAAATCTTCAAGCCAGGCATGGCAGTGTATGCCTTTAATCCCAGCACTCAGGAGGCAGAGGCAGGAGAAGGCAGGCAGATGCCTCAGTTCAAGGCTAGCCTGGTCTAGAGTGAGTTCCAGGATGGCCAGGGTTACAAAGAGAAATCCCGTCTCAAAAAAAAAAAAAAACAAAAACCAACAAATAAATAAATAAATCCTCAAAAGCCTCTAATCATAAATAACCTAATTTTCAACTGGTTACATGTTCAAAGGATAACATTCTTTGTTGTTGTTGTTGTTGTTGTTTTTCAACACAGGGTTTCACTATGCTGTGTAGACCTGGCTGTCCTGGATCTCACTGTGAATTCACAGAGCTCCACCTCTGCCTCTGCCTCCCAAGTGCATACACCACCACCACCCACCTTTAAAGGGTAACATTTTAGATGTACTTAAACTTATCAATTAAGTTAATTACATTTCTTTTTACTTTTTCATTAATATAGTTTCTATAGCTCTGGGTTATGTCCATGACCAGCACTTGTGGCCTACAAGGCATCCCCAGTGGTCTGAGTGGGGGTGGCTCAGACCAGAAAGAACCACTTTCCAAAGCTCTGCTACTTCCAGTCCAGAAAGCCACCCAGTGCCCCCCAAACAAATATACACAAAGCATGCTTTATATTCGATATGACAACCTCAGTGCCCAATCTCTGGCACTCCCATGGGCATTCAAGGAAGCATCAAGGAGGTGGAGACCTAGAGCCTTGGACTCCCCACTTGGAACTTGCTTTGCATCATATGCACTGATGAACCTGTCCCTGCTACACAGTCCCTGCCCTCACTGTGACACTGAAATGCACCTACCATGGGGCATGAGCGGGCAGCAGCTCAGGTCTCAAAGTTCAGAACTGGAATTCATGGGTGTCTTACCTCTTGGTCCAGTAATTCTATCTCTGAGTTTATCCTGAGGGAGGAAGCAGGACGGCAGGGAGCTGAGTGGCCCACTCTAGCTCTGCCTGTGCAGGCCACACAATGAGGAGCAGGGCCTGTCAGTACAGGTACACACATCAGGCAGACGAATGGAGGCCACAGCCACTCAACAGAGACAGCATGCAGGAAGGGACACTGAGGATCTTCAGCAAAGTATTTGTGGCAATCGCAAACAAACAAGAAAGACGGGAACAGAAGACAGCATGCAAACATTCAGTAGTCTGAGGCAAGAAGACTCTGCATCCAAGGCCAGCCTAGGCTACAGAGTAAGTTCAAGGGCAGCCTGGGCAAACAAGTGAAACCCTGTCTCAAAAAGTAAAAGGAGTGGGCAGTGAGATGGCTTAGACAGGAAAATGCTTGCCACATAAAATGAACATCTAAGTCCAGATGCCACATGAAGAAGCTGGGCCTAGGGGTAAAACCTGTAATACCAATGCCAGGAGGCAGACACAGGAAGGTCCCTGAGGCTTACTGGCCAGTCAATCCACCTGAATTGGCAAGTGTACATACACACGCTGAGTAAAAAGTGAAGAGTGGGCTAAGGATATAATTAGTGGTAGAACACAGGCCTAGCATGCACAAAGCCCTAGGTTCAATCCATAATATCATGAGAAAGCTGGGCATAAATCACTCCCTATCCAATACTCCATGTTTAAAAAGTATCTCTAGGAGCTGGGCGTTGGTGGCGCA
>NC_022014.1:83823692-83825590 GCF_000317375.1 Microtus ochrogaster | reverse complement strand
AAAGGTCCTGAGTTCAATTCCCGGCAACCACATGGTGGCTCACAACCATCTGTAATGAGGTCTGGTGCCCTCTTCTGGCCTGCAGACATGCACACAGACAGAATATTGTATACATAATAAATAAATTAAAAAAAATAAATAAAAATAAAAAGTATCTGTAATATCCATGGGCAGACATGCTGCCATGGGTCCAGAGGCATTGACCTCGGGGCTGCACAGTCTCCTGAATCACACTACTATCTGTGTCTCCAGCAAGAGTGAACACAGGGACACCAGTATGTTCTCCCACCTCTTCCAGTTCCATCAGCCCCTCACCAACAGGCAACCTAAAATACTCTGGGCCATTTCATCTTCATTCTCCTGTGATGACAGACACGCAGTAAAGGAGAAGCAGCCCTCCACTTTTGGTGTCTTGATCCTGCAATGAGCCTGGGGGGGGGGGGACACACCTAAGAACAGCACCTTGGCTCTAAGGCATTTTCTCTGGACCTTGTGTCTTTCCTAACACCTTTCCTATAGCTATTTTGTTTATCCACACCCACCCCGTGCTCCTTTGAGGAAAACTGCCCCAGGACCCCAGCAGGAAGTCTGTAGTCTCCATTCTTGGAGACCAGCAGTTTCTTTCAGAGATATGCAGAGTAAACCTGGGCCCTTTCACATCCAGGGCTGTCTGTTCTACCCTCACTCTTCTGTGACCCCCTGGCAAGAGAAAGAATTCTAGCACAAGCAGATCTGGAAGGCACTGCTCTGTCCCTATCAGGGGTTCTGGCCTGTGCCCCCCGGGAAGGGAACAGAATCATTTCCATGCCCAGGCTGCATTTCACGGCACCCCTTGATAAGGGTCCTTGGCCTACTGTGGGTCTACACAAGCCTCTCAGTCAGGGACACTGGTCTTCAGTTCTGCAAAGTGCTCTGTTGCAGCCAGGCTCAGTCTGGAGCCTCTATCCTCTGGACTGCTTTGTAGTGAGTGCCCTGGCACAGAAGACCGGCAACCCAACTGACCCTGAGTGCTCTGCCCTCTGCCTTCCATTGAAATGGAGCTTCTTTCCCCGAAGAACTGAGCTTCAAGCCGCCCAGTCTGAGAATTAGCCCAGGTCTGCAATAGCCCCATTCTCCCGTGCTGTCAGTCAATACCCACAGCCACCAGGGGAGGAGCCCACGGAGCTGCAGGACTCCAGTCAGGTGACCTGCCTAACTGCCAGTCATCCGGCCAGCCTGCCTTCCTGTCTTCGTCCCCTGTTTTAGGAGACAAGGTCATGCTATATAGCCCAAGCTGGTCAGTAACTCACTGTGTAACCCAGGATGGCCTCAAACTCACAAGCCTCCTGCCTCAGTGTCCCGAATTATGGACAGAAGCCATGCCTAGCATTAGAATGCACATACATGTTACCAGGTATAAAACTCAGGGTCTTATACACACGTGATAAATGCTCCCCACTGAACTAAATCCACAGCCTGAGTGACCCCTTTTAGCCAGCTGTGTCTGCGATCTCACCAGCACTCTAAGGACATGACAAGTTCTGGAGTTCCTGTCCCACACAGCCACCAACTCTCCCCGGCTATCACATGACCTCATATTTACATAGTTGCTCACATATAACTTCAATTCAATTATTCCTTAAATAATTAACTTATTCCTATCTTATGTGCATTGGTGTTTGCCCAAATGTATGTCTGTGTGAGGGTGTCGGGTCCCCTGGAACTGGAGTTACAGACAGTCATGAGCTACCGTCAGGTATCGGGAATTGAACTCAGGTCCTCTGGAAGAGTAGCCAGTGCTCTTAATCAGTGAATCATCTCCGGGCGGTGGTGGCGCACGCCTTTAATCCCAGCACTCGGGAGGCAGAGACAGGCGGATCTCTGTGAGTTCGAGACCAGCCTGGTCTACAAGAGCTAGT
>NC_022014.1:83811481-83823592 GCF_000317375.1 Microtus ochrogaster | reverse complement strand
AAAAAAAAAAAAAAAAAAAAAAAAAAAAAAATCAGTGAATCATCTCTCCAGCCCCCTTAATTCATTCTTAAATCCACTTCAGACCTGGCTTCAATTCCCATGGCCACTGGGGCTGCTGACACCAGTGTCTTAGAGAAGGGAACCTGTAGACCTCATACCACACTCACTGGGACAGCTCAGCATTTCCTGTCCACCGCAGTCAGGTGCTGCTACAGCCAGGCACACTTCACCCGTGGGGCCACCGTGGGCATCAGATCCAGAGTCGCACTCCCACACACAGAGCACTGTGCCAGGCCACATCTCGCTGCACCAGACACATTAGCCTACTTTGTCCACACACAGCCATGGCTCAAATGAGGGCACAGACCCAGGAAGATCAGTGAGTCACCTATAGTCATACAGCAAATACTACTCCTTCTAGCATGCTTGTCAGACTTGTGGCGGGGTATCTGTGTGTGTGTGTGTGTGCGCGCGCGCGCACGCGCGCGCGCGCGCGCACACACCTTTATTCCCACTACTCGGGAGGCAGAGGCCAGCCTTGAACTACAGAGCAAGTTCCAGGACAGTCAGAGCTACACAGAGAAACCCTGTCTTGAAGAAAAAAAAAAAAAGCAACAATAACAAAAACAGACAGACTCCTGTCCCACAGAGCACACTTAAACACTATTTACACACTTCAGAATAGCGTTTGCACTATTAACAACAAGAACTACAGACGCATATCAGAACTCTTTGTATAAAGCAATGTCACAGCAACAAGCTCATTCTAATCAAGGATCCTCAAGACACAGATCTCACACTGGCATTGGAGACATTTCATTTCCCTTTGCAGCTCATCAGTCCTTGGGATCTTTTGAGTCCCGACAAAGATGGAGGAACACCTTTGCTCTCTTTGGAGGACAAAAGGCCAGCGGGCCTGGTGGCTGAGCTGCCAAGACCTTCAACCGAGCACCTCCATTCAGTCAGGACTGCAAAAGCCAGAGCCAGAAGCACAGTGTGGGTTTCAGACCTCTGCCAGGAGGGGGCGGGAAAGAGCCTGGGATCTGCCTGCCAGAGCTCACCTGGTCTGTACAAAATGGCTGAGGAGCTCCCAGAGTGTCTGGCGGGAACAAAAAGTGTCCTGCAACCTGGAGCCATCATCCAGCTGTAATGCAATTCGAACCTGGAGAGGTGAGAGATTAGCCCCGAATTAGGAAGAAACACACTATCCCAGCAGACCCAGATTCCCAGAGCCAGGCCCTCCCCACCTCCTGGACACAAATACCGAGGAGGGGTGTGATGCCTGAGGGGGCTTCCCAGGAGGGCTGTATCACCAAGGAAATGGCTGCACATCAGTGAGCCATCACGGAATGCCCCCTTTACCACTACCCCCAGCCACAGACAGCACCGGTGCAGCCTCTCTGGGAGACCAAAGATGAGCTGCTTCCCGACCCAGCCCCAGCATCCTGTGAGATGTCCCCAACTTCAGGGCAGACTATTGCACACACAGCACAGAGGACTGACACCTGGTGTTTTCTAAGTTTCTGCTTATTACTGAGCACACCACTTTTGTATGTCTCATAGCAACCATACCTTCAACGAGGAACACATGAGCTACAACCCCCTCCAGCAGTAGTCCTCAACCTTCCTAATGCTGCAACTCATCAACACAGTTCCTCAAGTGACCCACAACCATAAAACTATTCCATTGTTACTTCATAACCACAAATTTGCCAGTTATGAATCGTAATGTAAATATATAATATGCAGGACATCTAGTATGTGACCCCTGTGAAAGGGTCACCTGATTCCCCAAGGGGTTGCAACTGCTCTAGATCATGTCAGCAGGTGGGCAAAGCTGCAGCTGAGATCCAGCAAGAGCTCTAAGGAGGCTGAGTGAGAACCAAGTGTCTGTCAGCCACGTCCGTAGGGCAATTCAGGATCTCTGATCAGAAACACCCAGCTGGTACAGTGTTACCAACAAACCCCAACAAAACCAAAACACAAAAAAACACACACACAAAAACCACCTGCATAAAGGAGAAATTTTTCACTCCCAGTCCTGAGTTATTCAAGCAGAAAATGTAGCTTTGGCTTAACTGAGGGAGAATGGACCTCAAGACTTGTCTCGACCTCCAGTCCTTCTCAGACCCGTAGGCAAAGCTTCGGCACCGCTCCCATTCAGCCCACGGCGGTGCCATCCCCTGCTCCACAAGGCCGGCAGAGGCAGAGGGGCAGTGCCACCGGGCTTCACAGCTGGACACCTACCACGTTCTCAGGCCCCTCGCGGCTCCGGGACACAGGCACCATCTCCAGCTTGGCATTGTTAGGCAGGTTGGCAAATCTCCACTGGAGAGAGAGGTCGAGCACAGTCCTCTGAAACCTGCACAACAGACATCCCTGAGGACGCAGCCCCTGCCGACTGCTCCCTCAGCTCCCAGAGCTTTAGAGAGGCACAGGACTGGCAGGGATACAGAGGGGAATACAACAGGATGAGCCTATCCACAGGTGAGGGTGGTACCTAGAGATACTGCAGCAGATGCTGGACTGAGAGCTGACCCTCAGGAATGTCTAATATGCCTAATATGCATGAGGCCCTGGGTTCAATCACCAGCACTGTACAACCCTGGTATGGTAGGATTGCATGCCTGTATGCCTGTAACCCCAGTACTAAGACACAGAAGGATCAGATCATCTTGAGCATGTAGAGAATTGGAGGCCAGCCTGGACTTTTGGAAACCTTGACCTGTAAAAATCCCTATGTGATGGGTGACAGTCAGCTGGTAACGGAAGAGAACTGACTTCAGCAAGCATCCTGACCTCCACAGGAACACTTGGCATGCATGGACCATACACAATTAGGTATAAAATAAGAAGAAAAAAGAAAGTTGTCTCAAACAAGACCAATAAAATTCCACCTAAGAATCCTGTCGTTCCAGTTGCCAATGTTGCTCTGGCTCAGGAAATATATCCCAGTCCATCACTCCGCCTGCTGCTACCCAGAGAAGCTCGAAACAAGCACAGGAGGGTGACGGCCCAGTCCGATGTCCTTACAGAAATTCAGAGTGAAACCAGGCAAGATACAAAGTCACATTAGCCATCACCTCTCCGCCTTACACCATGAGGGGTTAGTGTGCAGGGAGGCTCCAAGGGCTTGTAGGGGCTTCAAACGTATGGCTTTTCAGAAGCACCCAAGGACCAACAGATCTAGAAGCATCAGTGGAGACTCAGACATTATCTTGGAAGCAGCCTCCAAGATGTTTGCCCTTTCCAGAGAGCTCAGCTCAAAACTGGAGAGTCAGTGACAGTTCAGGACACACAAAGGCGACTCTTGGATCTGGTACATGGCTCCTGGCATCGCAGTATGAGTCACCAGGAGGCTATTACCTGCTCCTTGGATGAGAAGAGCAGGCAAGAAGGGAGAGAAGCTTGGTCAATGCCATCCCTGGGGAAAGAGCCGCAGCCTACCCAGCTGCCTTCCTAACCTTGTTCCTTCTCATCCCAAGACTCCGGGAATGAGAACAACTATCCAGCCTACAGCTCCCACACCGCACAAAGTGGAACAGCCTTGCCTAGAGGACGTGCATGGCCCCATGAGGACCACAGAGGACAACAGGGCTCAGACTCCGATTCTGTTTTAATGAACATCTAGGAGGAAACTACAGAACTAGACAGATACATCTGTGTGGAATTTGAATATATCATTTATCGCCAACCACTTTTGAATACAGAAAGTGACTAGCCCCACATTATAAACTCAAGACACTGTTGGGAATAGCAGTTTTGGCGACTGTGACCTATTTATAAAGTCCAAGGGTGTTTGAAAGAACTGAGAATGAGCCAGGTGTGGGGGCAACACCTTTAATCCCAATACTCAGGAGGTAAAAGCAGGAGGATCTCTGTGAGCTCAAAGCCAGCCTGAGCTACACAATGAATTCCAGCTCAGCCAGAGGCGGTGAGACCCTGTCTCGCAAAGGAAAAAGAAACCAGAGAGACAAAAGCAGAACTGAGAAGGAGACACTGTTGACCCCGGTCCTCAGCACAGCTCAAAACTGCAAGCTGCCATAGGCCTGCGAGCTGACAGCGACAGGCAGAGAGAAGGCCCCTCACTATGTTCACTGCAGGGCACCAGTCAGGGCAGCGGCAGCACTTCTTAAACAAATTACAGCCAGTGAATGGAAAGGAGGGGCCGGGACAAAGTGTTGTAGAGGAACTGACTCAAATTATAATCATTACTCCAACCAGACACCATGGACCATGGGCAGGTTAAGGGAACAGCGCTGGCACAAGGCTTTGTGGCAGGGTATCCTGGCCACTCGGAGAACATGCTCCGTGATTGAGATGACCAGAATGGGAGCTGGAGCCTGGAACCGCCAGATGCAGGTACCTTTTCAAAGAAACATCTTCCTAGAAAGCTCAGAATGCAGTGTGGAAAAGGTCAGGAGAATGGGCTCTTGTGTTCAAACAACAACAAGGCTGTGAAAACAGGTCTCTCTCTCCAAGGGGAAATACCTGCATGAAATGCGCCCTCCTGCGTCCTCAGCCCTGAGGACCTGTTGGAGGGGTATCAGTGCCCCCACACTCCCCGCGGAGAATCAGAAGGAAGAACTACAGTGGGGGAGGATGACAATCCCTTCACAGGTTTCTACCCATTTCTGTGCAACCAGGTCTTTGCACTAAGACCCCCACTAGGAACTTACATACTCAAATGAACTAAAATCCTACACTGTAGGGTTAGAAGTGCTCCCCAAAAGATACATCATTGTCCCTGCCCCTAAAAACCTGTGGGCATGACCTTATTTGGTACAAATATTAATTTTTTTAAAAAATATTTATTATGTATACAATGCTCTGCCTGCACATCAGACAAGGACATCAAATCTCATTACAGATGGTTGTGAGCCACCATGTGGTTGCTGGCAATTGAACTCAGGTCCTCTGGAAGAGCAGTCAGTGCTCTTAGCCTCTGAGCCATCTCTCCAGCCCCGGTACAGGTATTTCTTGATGTTAAGTTAAGGAAGGAAATCACCTAACCAGAGGACCCTACACTCAGTGACTTGTATCCTCACAGCAGAGCAAGAGATGGCAGAAACTGTAATGACGTAATCACAAGCCAAAGAACACCTGGACAGCCAGAAGCTGAAAGAAATACGAACACCTCTCCCTTAGAACATTCAGAGTATAGTCATACTGACACTTAGATTCTGGACTTTGCCTTCTGGACTGGATAAGAATAAACTTCTTTTAAACTACCCAAGGGGAGCCGGGCGATGGTGGCGCATGCCTTTAATCCCAGCACTTGGGAGGCAGAGGCAGGAGGATCTCTGTGAGTTAGAGACGAGCCTGGTCTACAGAGCTAGTTCCAGGACAGGCTCCAAAGCCACAGAGAAACCCTATCTCGAAAAACCAAAAAAAATAAAATAAAATAAAATAAATAATAAACTACCCAAGGGGGCTTTTCCAAAGCAGAGACAGTTTGTGTGTTGAGAAAAGGACCAGATGGATTGAGAAGCCCACAACTGAGCCTGAGTAAACTCACTTCAGATCGTATTCACTGGGGTTGAAGTCCTGCCGTCGGCATGTGTCCTCCAGTACCTAGGGGACGAATGGACAGTAAAACCTATGTGGACCAGAGAACTCATACGGCAGGTACACAGGCCAGCCCACCAAACATCCCCCTCAACAAGGCTTAGCAAACCGTACCTAAAAATTCTGTCAGGTTTCCCCTTCCTACTGGGGACTCCTTCCTGACTTACTCCCCAAAGTGTGGCACAGCCTGTCCATCCCTGATCCCACGTTCTGGGTTCTAGGTGGCGACTAACAGCCTTACAGGGACTACTTTGTATCTCTTGTCTCACTCTGGGGCCTGGCAGCCTCTGTGCAAATGCTGCATGACCCGAATCTTCTCTGCATGAGCCCAGCTCCAAATGGGTCCTGCCAGAGGGTTGTGGGGCTGTATTAGGTACTATAGAGCCTCATTTTTGAACTGTGTTCCCCACTCTGTGGGCTCCTGACACAGATCTGAATAGTATGCGCTTTTGTAACCTAACAACAGAGGTTCAAGAAACAGGTGTGTGATTCATAGGAGGTCACAAGCAGCGACAGTCAAAAGCAGTGAATGACTTAGCAAAATTCATTTCCGGGCCCAGGGACGAGGCCGATCCAGGGTTCGGAGGGACGCCCCTGAGCGGAGCAGGCAGGGACGCCCCTCTTCCCGGTGACCGAGGAGGCTGAATTCGGACAAGCGCTGAAGATGCCGGGTCTCCAGCAGCACGGCCTGGGGGCGAGGTCCCCAGCAGCCCCGGGGATCAAGAAAGGCGCCTCCGAGCATCCCGCCCCGCCCCCGGGACCCAGACACAGAATGGGGCGGGCAGCCGCGCGAAAGGCACCGATTGGCTGCCTCAAGCGCCGCCCACCAGGGCCCGGCCCCGCCCCGCAGCCCCGGGAGCAACCGCAGGGGCGGGCCCGGGCGCGGCCACCTCGGGCCCTCCGCCCGTCCACCCGTCCGCCCGTTCCCCACCCGAGCCGGCTGTCGCACCTGCAACAGTACGGTGCTCGGCGTCACCTTCACCGTGTGGCGCCGCCCGTTTGGGGCCAGCACCGACACCGCGGAGCCCCCGCCGCCCGCCGGGGCCGCCATCTTCCGCTCACGTGACCGCGGCCGGCTCGCCTCAAACTACTTTATCCGCAACAGCCGGGACGCACGGCCACGCGGCCTCGGGGGCGGAGCCGAATGGAGCCCCGCCCCAGACTCCGCCCCCGGAGCCCTGGTCACGTCCCTGGCTCGGCCTCCCTCGGTGCGGAGCAGGCGGCAGCACTGGTCCCTATGGCGTCGCCTAAAGGGCTCTTTGGTGTGGGAGGCGCACACTGCGGCCAGGGGCACTGTCCCTTCATCCCGCGCCCATGGTCCCAGGATCCGTCACGCTCTGGAGACTGCCTGCAAGAAAGCCGCGTTGTCTGCGGCCAGCCTGGTGTCCTGCAAGCCACCTGTCTGCCGCCAAATCCATAGTTGGCCCTCTTTGTACCCACTCCGATGAGCGCTGGTCCTTCCTCCCCCAGCTTCTCAGATGTCCCTGTGGTCATCATCTTCACATGGTGACAAGCACCCCTGTGCTGGTCTTCCCCAAGTGCTTAAGCCAAGTATGGTGGCTAGCACTTGGGAGGCAGAGACAAGCTGACCCCTGAGTTCCAGGTCAGGCTGGTCTACAAAGCAAGTTCCAGGACAGCCACGGGTACACAAACCCTGACTTGAAACACTAATAATAATAATTAGTTACATTTATGCATTTTTTTATTGTGTATATGTGGAAGACGGGGTACAGGGGTGCCATGGTACTTGTGTGGCTGTCAGAGAACTTGACAGGGTCTGTTCTCTCCTTCCGCCTTGTGGAACTAAGGGATAGAAGTCAGGTTCACAGACTGTGGAGCCGTCTTGCTGATTGCAGGCCCTCTCTTGACTTGCCACCATGACTGAAATGTTTGCGGTCCTTGGAAGTGTAAAGACCTCTAAATCTCACTCGGGAGGCAGAGGCAGGCGGATCTCTGAATTCGAGACCAGCCTGGTCTACAGAGCTAGTTCCAGGACAGGCTCCAAAGCCACCTTTCGAAACCCTGTCTCGAAAAACCAAAATAAAAAATAAATAAATAAATAAAGAAAGAAAGAAAGAAAGAAAGAAAGAAAGAAAGAAAAAAAGACCTCTAAATCTGAGAGTGGAGAAATTAGCACACACCCCAGAAACACTGACTGGGCCCCATTTTTTTAGTTGGACTTGGGTGTCTGGTGAACCGACTTCCCCTGGCCAAGTCCCATGCTGAGCAAAGGTTACCAAGGAACCCACCGCAGCCCTGAGGTGCCAGATCAGGACGATAGCTGGCCTCATGGTTCAGACTGCAAAGGCCAGATCTGCGAAAATCAGGTCACCCTGATTCTCCAGCCAGGGACCAGCTTCAGGCCCCAACACATGAGCTTCATTTGTATGTGTGTGTGTGTGTCCCCCACACTATCTTCCCCCTCCCCGCACCCGATACCCTAGGCTCAGCTGAATCTTAAATGTCATTCTGAACCACAGCTCAGCTGCCTAGCTCTGGTTTTGCCACATGTCCATCTGTAAGCTTGATTACCTCCACCTGCGCCACGGTGTCCTGTCAGAGTTCAGGTGCAGACTCTGGAGGGCCATGTGCGTGCAAACATTAGCCCTTGCTTAAGCTTGCGACACCTGTGTGTGGGTGCTGGCATGCCTTCATATAAATGATACATCTGTGTCACACCTGTATATCGACAAGCGTGAAGAAAAGAATGTGACCTCTCTATACGTCCTTGTGCATGAGGAGAAGAGTGTAACCATCTGTATGTTCTGTGCAACCTCAGACCTTCACTGAGCCTCTCACTGTGCCTAATCCATTTGGTAAATTTCTCTTGATTTTTTTTTGAGAAACTAGCGTTTTTGGGTTTTTTTTGGTTTTTTGTTTTTTTTAAAGAAACTCAAGCCTGTTTTCTTTCAGCTGTTCCACAGTTAGAATCCCCTAGCAGCACATTTTGAGGGGGAGGTGGCAAAGATGGCAAGACCATCAGGAGAGACAGGGCATCAGTTTGTCCTGAAAGTGACTGTGTGAAATTTGACCACTTACCTGGTCAAGTTAAGGTCAGAGTCCTCCATGATCAAGGTCCCATGTTCCTAGTGGAGTAAATAAGTCAGCTCTGGGCTAATTTTTGGGACTACAAATGTCGTGCTTTTCACAAACTTATTTATGAAGCAGTTTTAGCATCAATTGAGAAATGAGTTCTTTTTATTTGGTTTCTTGACAGTTGTCCTGGCTAGTTTCATAAGAACCTGACCACAAGCTAGAGTCATCTGAAAGATGGAGATCTCAGCTGAGAGAATCTCCATAAGATCCAGCTGTAGGGCATGTTCTTAATTAGTCCCTGATGGGGGACAGCACAGCCCATTTTGGGTGGTTTTACTCCTGGGCTGTGGTCCTCGCTTCTATAAGAAAGCAGGCTGAGCAAACCATGAGGAGCAAGCCAGTAAGCAGCACCCCTCCTGCAGGGACAGTCAGGTTCCTGCCCAGTTTGTGTTTCTGTCTTGCCTTCTTCAACGATGGACTATGATATAGAAGTGTAAGCCACATAAACCCTTTCCTCCCCAGCTTGGTTTTTGGTCATGGTGTTTCATCGCAGCAATAGAAACCCGAATTAAGACAACAATATTGGAGCATTATTGCAGAACTTCACACATACCACACAAATGCTCTCCCCCTCACCAACAGCCCCAATTCATTTATTTTGTTTTTTTAATATAGTTTTGCCAAGTTGCCCAATTTGACCTCAAATTTTTGATCCTCCTGCTTCAGCCTCCCAAGTAACTGGGATTACAGGCTCATTTTAACATTTATGGCTGCAAAAATCATGAGTCTTCAAGTTACCATTCTACCTTCATAAGAGCTTTTCCATTAAGAAACACTGTACTGATATGGGATTCCCCTCTGGATGCTGTGAATGTGTTTTGTTACCATTGGTTAATAAAGAAGCTGCTTTGGGTCTCTGGCAAGGCAGAATAGAGCAAGGCAGGAATTCCAAGCAGAGATAGAGGAGAAAAGTTGGCAGAGTAGAGAGATGCCCGTGTAGCTACTGAAGGAGAGAGACACAGGAACTTTACCCAGTAAGCCACAGCCTTGTGACAATACACAGAATAATAGAAATGGGTTAATTTGAGGCATAAGAGTTAGTTAATAAGAAGCCTAAGCTAATAGGCCAAGCAATGTTTTAATTAATACAGTTTCTGGCTGGATGGTGGTGGTGCACGCCTTTAATACCAGCATTCAGGAGGCAGAGGCAGGTGGATCTCAGTCAGTTCAAGGCCAACCTGGTCTACAAGAGCTAGTTCCAGGACAGGCTCCAAAACTTCGAAGAAACCCTGTCTTGAAAAAAACAAAAACAAAAACAAAAACACACAAAAAAAATTAGTACAGCTTCTGTGTGATTATTTTGAGTCTGGGCAGCTGGGAAAAGAATGAGCAACCTCCACCAACACCGTAGCATTTATGACTTAGTGTATGCCTTTAAGACTAGTACTCAGGAGGCAGAGGCAGGCAGATTTCTATGAGTTTGATGCCAGCCTGTTCTATAGAGTGAGTTCCAGAACAGCCAGGGCTACACAGAGAAACCCTGCCTTGGGGAAAAAAAAAAAAGGCAACAAAAATTTTTGGTTTGTTATTTGCTGTTTTGACATAGCCCTGGCTCTCATATAGCCCAGGCTGGCCTTCAACTGTTGATCTTCCTGCCTCCTTATCCTGCCTGCCAGATCTATAGGCATGTGCCACCATCCTCAATTCTGTGACACCACTGCCAGCCTGGAAGTCGCCTGCCTGAGTTTGAGCCAGTGGTGGTCCCTTGCTTTGGCCTCCAAGAGCTGAGATTACAGATACATAACAAAATTTTGGCTCAGCTTTTATGTTACTTCAATTAGAAGAGCTGGGAGGTAGTGGTGAATGCTTTTAGTCCCAGACATCCAGAGACAGACAGAAGCCAGGTAGTTCTCTGAGTTTGAGTCTAGCCTGTTCTATAGAGTGAATTCTAGGTCAGCATTACACAGAGAAACATTGTCTCAAAACAAATAAACAAACAAAAACCCAGGCAATTATAGCACACAACTTTAATCCTAGCACTCAGGGGGCAAAGGCAGGCAGATCTCTGTGAATTTGAGACCAGCCTGGCCTACGGAAGGAGTTCTAAAACAGCCAGGGCTACAGAGAGCCCTGAAAAACAAAACAAAACAATAAAATTTTTTTATAAGAATGATGTAAAATATTCCAAAGAACATATTTTAGCCAGATTAATAAATTGATTAAGATTGCATACAGCTCGTCCAGAGGACCTGAGTGTAATTCCTAGCACCCATATCAGGCAGCTCACAACTCCCTGTAGCCCAAGCTCCAAGAGGTTCAGTGCCTCTGAAGGCACCTTCGTGCACATGGCATAAATACACAGACCACATAAATAAAAGTAAAAAAGAATAAGTTGGATACATCATGCCTCTTTGTCATGGAATACTTCTTTAATGCCTGTTTTCTAAGGACAAGGACATTTTTAAATAAACAAAATATGAAATAGGGTTGGACTTGGTGGTGCACTTGGGAGGCTGAGGCAGGAGGATCTCTGTGAGTTCAAGGTATCACAACCTGGTCTATGTGGTGAGTTCCAGACTATACAGAGAAACTCTACCTCCAAAAAATGAGAAAAATTCTGGATCTTTCAACACAAGGTCTCCTCTGCAATAGGAATGCTTGTGTTCAGTTATAATACTTTCCTTCATCTTCTCTGCTTTAAGATATGCTGCAGAAATAGAGGTGTGGCTAGGGGTAAACTATTTGTTTAGCATTTACAAGATGTGGAGTTTGATCCTTAGAACTATAAAAAAAACAATTAAAAATTTAAAAAATAATAATTTCAAATTTTAGAGCTGTAAAAACCCCACCACTAACAATAATAAGGAAAGTACAGCCAGGAACAGTGGTTCAAACCTACATTCCTATCATTTGTGAGGCAGAGGAACACAGATCTCTGTGCGTTCAAGGCCAGCCTGGTCTACAGAGCAGTTTCCAGGACAGGCTCCAAAGCCACAGAGAAACCCTGTCATGAAAACAAAACAAAACAAAACAAAAAAAAGGAAGAAAAAGCTGATGAACTGGTTCAATGAGCCATACAAGCCCAACAACCTGAACTCAATCTCCAGAACCCACTGTGGAAGGCTAGAACCAACCCCCCAAATTACCTTCTACTGTCACACATACATAGTGGCAATCTCACAAGTATGTGTTTGCACACACTTGTTTACAATCCCAGCACTTGAGGGATAAAAAGAGGACTATTAAATCTGATGACAGCCTGGGCTACATAGCAAGTTCTAGATAGCCAGGACTATAAAGGAAGACCCTTGCCCCATCAAAAACAAAGATAGACCAGGCATGGTGGCACATGCCTTTAACCCCAGCACTCTGGAGACAGAGGCAGGCAGATGTTTGAGTTAGAAGCCAGCCTGGTACATACAGTTTCAGGCATTCCAGGGCTATATAGTGAGACCCTACCTCAAAAATATTTTTTGAGCCTGGCGGTGGTGGCGCACGCCTTTAATC
>NC_022014.1:83808158-83811076 GCF_000317375.1 Microtus ochrogaster | reverse complement strand
GCTCACCTCGCAAAAGCCAATTTTATTCTGTAGTCTGTTTCTCTTTGAAGAAATAAGCAAACGCGTATGTCAGGAGGCTTGGAGGACCGACCAGAGGCTTCCTCTTAACTCTTCAGCCTCCTTGGTTCCTTTCTCTGCAGCCCCTCTGTAGCAGGATGAAACAAGAACAGAGTCCCCTGGTGGACCGTAGTGGCTGAGGGTTCCCCTGTCAGAGGAATGACAGCCAACTCAAGATCTGACACCTCACTGAGAAGCACTCCCATCTAGGTCACCGTGCCCAATTTAGGACCAGGTGAACGAGTGCCCCTATCTGAACCATCTGGTGCTCAAAGTTACCCATGTCTGTTCTCAGTGAGCAGCCTACAGGAAGGGCAGATACCTGGTCAGGTAAGAATCTCAGGTCCTGTTTGATATGCAAAAGAGATCATGTAATTTCATCATTCAATATGCCTAATATCTTAAGTCGCCATGGGTCAGGCGGCCAGAATAACCAACTCACTGCCCAGGGACCTGCTCAGCCTTAGTTGTCTCCCCTGAGAGAAAGAGAGGTCTCCTCCCAGTGGCTCCAGGGTCCTTTCTGAAAGAAGAAAGTGCCTGAGGAGCTGCATCTGCTCCCCGGCCCCCCTCTACCTCTGTGTTTTAACCACTTCTGAAGATGAATTCAGAATCCTTTTTGAGGTTACCTTCCTTCTATTGCCGGGCTGGGCCATCGCTCTCCTTCCTCCTGCCGGCAGCTAGACAGCTGTTCCAAGGATCTGCTTTGAATTAAAAGTGGTATAGCCCTTTAAGAGAAGCATCCACAGCCTCCAGCACTGAAAGGTTCCCAGTGGCAAGATCTGAGGGTTTGTCTCTGCCTCCTCAGAAGCCACGTGCAAGCCTTCCGGAGGATCACAGGGCTGGAAAGAGGGAGCTGGAGGTCACATGGCAGCTGGCCTCTTTGGCCAGTAGAGCCTTTTGTTTCTAGTACCTGGGGCTACAACTGGACAGTTAAGGCTTTGGTACCAGCCTGAGGCTCTTTCAGCATCGAGAGCCATTATCAGCTCTACCCAGTCAGGATCAAGGACATATGCTAGACATCTCAGGGTGACCCAGAGGCACCCCAAGAAGTTCCATGAATAAAAAGGGAGCCTCTCCCAGGGCTACACCCTTCCTCCCCTCAGCTGGGGAATGTGGCTGCACCCTAGTGACCCTCTCCAGTCAGCCCATGTCATTGCAGACAATGTCCATCAGGGTCCTTGCATTGGACTGTCTACCAGGCAAGGAAATGCGGCAGGGCAGCCCTTAGCTGCTGAGGTCCTGGTCGGAACAGGCGAAAAACGTCAGCAGGGTTCAAGGCACCCCAGTGGCCTGAGCTGCTTACACTAGATCACTGTTGAGGGGCGGTAGGCCTTCATTCTCCCCTCCTGGCTCTAAGGACTCTCATGCTCCCAGTGAAGGAACTTTGATTCCTAGGATCAAGGAAACTTCCCGTTCTGCCAAGTGACTTCAATGCTGCCTACAGATGGCCACCTGTTTTCCAAGAGCCAGAACTGAAAGTCTCAGGAGTCCACAATGTCAAGCAGAAGAGTGTCCCATTCTTGAAAAGGCTGGGGCTGACCCTGCTCCCTTCCACACACCGGAGTTCAGGCTAAGATAACCATCCGACTCTCAGCCGGCCACCCTACTGCTGCTGGGGAGTTGCTTTCCTCAGGTCAAGGAGGAATTCGCTAAAGAATAGGATAGGGGTATAGAGAGGAAGGGGAAACTAAAAAGAGGTTTCATTTCGGGTCCTTCTAGCTCTGAGCCCTAGCCCAGATTGAGAGCTGGAGATGGGATTTTAGCTAATCCCAATCCATCAGAGTTTCCCCTCGGTGCAGGCTACAGAAAAGGGGGCTAGCCTGCCCGTTTTCTTGTTCACTTGGGCCTCAGAGGCCAGCAGCTGGAGTGCAGAGCCATCCAGATGGCCATGTGAGGCCTGCCGGCTGAGGCCAGTGTATAACAGCTGGGCCCCAGACAGCAGGAGGTAGCAGCTGGGCTTTGGAGCTGGGGAAGAGTGCAGGCTGGGGGCTGGGGATAGATACAGGGGGGAGGCCAGTCCCACATCCGGCCATGGAATTGGGTCCAGAGTTGCTGGACATGCTAAACGGGCTGGCCCAGCCCTCCAACCAGGTCATTCATCTGTTGGAAGTCACAGAGGGTCTCAGATGGGACCCATGTGCCTCTGTCTGCCCTCTGCCACACCCTGCTCCTTCCCAGCATGGGAGACCAGTTCACCCTAGACCCTAGCTCTTCTTTTCTGACATGTTCCATCTTAACTCCTTCTTCCCAGACACTGGGATCCTGCCTGCCTAGGTAAGGCCTGCAACTCCCAATAGTTAACTTTATGTTCATTTGCATATCCTTCCCCACTCTATCCTTCTCTCCAGAACCCCAGAATCAAACCCTGAACCCTAATCCTGTTTTTGTTTTGTTTTGCTTTTCAAGGCAGGGTTTCTCTGTAACTTTGGAGCCTGTCCTGGAACTAGCTCTTGTAGACCAGGTTAGCCTTGAACTCACAGAGATCTACCTGCCTCTGCCTCCCCGAGTGCTGGGATTAAAGGCATGTGCCACCACTGCCCAGCTCCCAATCCTGTTCTTTAGGTATTGCTCTGAAAATGCGCAGGCCCCTGCTCCAGGGACTGTGATTTTTCCAGGCCCCCTTGCTACTGGGCACGCTCTCAATCTGAGCTAGGCAGACACACCCACTAAGAGCTTTAATGGGAGCCAGGCAAGAACAGCAGGAGGAACCATGCAGTACCCATCCCAATAAAGCAGTGGAGTAGTCAAGGCTGGGGAAGGGCACAGCCCTTGCCTAGTGTCTGATGTGTTAAACATCACAGAGGTAAGTCCGAGGGCCCAAAACTCTAACGGTGACTTGTAACATTGTTCCAAGTCTGACT
>NC_022014.1:83805213-83807955 GCF_000317375.1 Microtus ochrogaster | reverse complement strand
TGACTTGTAACATTGTTCCAAGTCTGACTACCCAGAAAGGTGACTTGTAACATTGTTCCAAGTCTGACTACCCGGAAAGGTGACTTGTAACATTGTTCCAAGTCTGACTGCTCTTCTAGTCCTCAAGCCTCCTATACCTAGGATCTCAGACCACCCTAGTCCGTGAGATACCACCAACACTTGCCATGATAACTGTTTGTCATCACCAAGATGACAGTCAGAGTTCCCAGCATCATGCCTCACTTGGTGCTCACAGTAAACCAGGTACTTTAGAGGTAAGGAATGGGGCTCAGAGACCCACAGGCCAGGCTCCAGATACAGAGGAAGCTCCCATCCTCACCACCCCATTCCATTCCCAGCTGTGAAAGGAATTGTGGAGAAAACCAGCCTGTGTTATCCCAGCCAACCTGTCCTCCTGGCTTCAGGCTTGGTCCAGCTTGTCCTGTGCCTATCTGCTGTCATCAAAAGTGGAAGACCATGTTTGTTTTGAGATAGGGTCTCCTATAACTTAGGCTGATATCAAACACTCTATGTAACTGGGGCTGGCCTTGAACCCCTGATCTTCTCTCATCTACCTCCCAAGTAGTGATCTACACCATCATTCCAAACTATGGGATTTTTTTTTGGTTTTTCGAGACAGGGTTTCTCTGTGGTTTTGGAGCCTGTCCTGGAACTAGCTCTTGTAGACCAGGCTGGTCTTGAACTCACAGAGATCCGCCTGTCTCTGCCTCCCGAGTGCTGGGATTAAAGGCGTGCGCCACCACCGCCCAGCTCAAACTATGGGATTTTTTAAGGCAAAATTCAAGCAACATGGATCTAATCTTTTTGAAGAAAGCCACATCATTCAGTAGACCTACAATGGATGCGGCCATCACCACAGTTTCAGAATGTTTTTGTCACTCCCCCAAAGATAAATCACACCCCTGTTAACAGCCACTCTGTAATTCCCTATTCCCCCAGGCTCCTGGTGGCCTCCAGTGAGGCTTTTGTCCCTGTGGAGTCTCCCATCCTGGGTATTTCATGTCAATGGAACTATACAGTATATGCCCTTTGTGTCTGGGTTATTTCATTCAGCATAGTGTTTTTAAAGACTGTAGCGTAGGTCAGAATTTTCTTTCTATAGCTGAAATGCATCCCATTGTAAAGATAAACCACGCTGGTGGGCTTTTGAGCGGCTTCCACCTTTTAGCCATTGAGAACTGTGCCGCTCTGATCACTGTGCCAGCTTTTGTCTGAACACCTGTTTCTAATTCTTTGGAGACTATACCTAGGAGCAGAACTGCTGCGTCATATGGTGAATTTGTGTTTGACTTATGGAGGAGTCACTCAATTGTCTTCTGTAGCAGCTGGACCAGTCTGTACCACCCTCCACAGTCCACAGAGCTCCAGCTTCCTGCCCTCACCAACTCTTGTTATTTTGCGTGTTATTGCTCAGATCCACTCAAGCTGCCATGAAGCGGCATCCAGTCCAACACTGAAGAGTCTTCCATCCAGTTGCGAGGATTACCATGACCTCTAGCTCAGGTAGAGGTGAACTGAAAGGACTTGACTTCTGGAGTGACTTCCCCACACTTACGGTACGGGAGATTCTGGTGCAGAAGACACACGCAGTAGGCCCTAGGGGACTATAGAAGCTTATTTAAGCTAAGAGAAGGGCTGTCGTGGACACTTTAGATGGAGAAAGAGGGAAGATTGACAGTGAGGGCAGAGTTGTTACGGGGAGTTTTGGTTGGAACCCCCTTTTTGTTTCTGCTAATAGTGTTAAATAAAGCAAACACAAACTCATTATGGTTCGATGTGCAGGCTAAATCACGCTACGGCAAAGGTCAGAGAGTAGAATATGCAGGTCCTTGGCTTGTTCTGGAATTTCTTTGGCAATCATAACCACCACCCCGCTGAGCACTTTCATGCATGGGCTCCTGTAATCCCACAACAACCCTCCAATGGAGGTACGGTCACTGCTTCGCTTTAAAGAATAGGAAATGGAGGCACAGAGAGAGGTCACAGGCATTGCCCAAAATCTTCCCATCAGGAAATGGCTTGGGGCCAGGACAGTGTGCAATCTAGTCCTGTGCATGCACTGTACAGCCTTGCCTGGTGCAGCCTAACCCTGTGCAGTCATGCCTTGTACAGCCATAACCAATGTAGCTTATCGCAGCCGTGCCCTGTGTGCGGGCATGCCCTGTACGGCCATGTCCTGTGCAACTTAGCTCTGTATAGCTATGCCCTGTGCAGCTTAGCCTGTGCAGTCATGCTCAGTGCAGCCTAGCCCTGGTGCAGCCTGGTCCTGTGTGCAGCCATGCCTTGCCTGCAGCCATGCCTCCCAGCTGGAAGTTAGCGTTTGACTGCTGAGACGTGGACTAATGGGCTCCTTGACTGAAAATCTTCTAGTGCATGTTCTTGCTCAATGCTTACTTCTACCCCGAGTCAGCTTTGGCTACTGAGGATAAGGGCTTAACAGAACATCTCAGAACCATGGAACTGCTGCCAGTCTCAAGCACAGACTAAGCTGATCCAACAATAGAGAGATAGCAAATGTGGGTTTCTTTTTTTCTTCTTTCCTTTTTTGAGGCAGGTTGTTTGTGTAACCTTGACTGGCCTGTAACTAGCTCTGAAGATCAGGCTGGCCTTGAACTCACAGAGATCTGCTCCCAACTGTTGAGATTAAAGGTATGCACTACCACCACCTGGCCCTCTTTTTTTAAAAAAAAAAAAAAAACTTATTTTATTATTATTTGTATG
>NC_022014.1:83797815-83805113 GCF_000317375.1 Microtus ochrogaster | reverse complement strand
ACTGCTGAGCCAGGCTCTCCTGTTCCCGAAACTGATCCCATTCCTATAGTAAGTCTTTCGCTCCTTTAAGAAAGAAAAAAAAAACTTATTTTATTATTATTTGTATGTGTATAAGTGCTTTGCCTGCACGTATGTCTGTGTACCATGTGTGTGCCTGGTGCCCAAGGAGACCAGAGGAGGGCTTTGTATTCTCTGGAACTAGAGTTACAAACAGTTGTGAGCCACTATGTGGGTTCTGGAAATGGAACTTGGGTTCCTTGCAAGAGCAGCAAATGCTCTTACCCGCTGGGCCATCTCTCCACCCCAAATGTGAATTTCTGAATGAGCAGAGCTTGGTGCGGTCTCTCAGCTTCCCTGAATTCGGTTTCCATCTGGAAGAACGCACGTTTGCACCAGGTGCTTGTGAATGGACCCAGCGTCTGTGACTTCCAGCCAGCCTCATTTTGGGTTCTGCAGTTTACTCTTCCCTTTGGCTTCTCACTGTATCCTGGGATAGCTGGCCTACTGTATACCAAGGTATATTGGGAACTTGCTTTCTGCAGCTATCAGACAGAAGAACAATTGCAGGCTGGCCCTGCAGCCCCAGTGGAGGCGTCTTCCCGGCTCCTCCCTAGATGCCTGCCTAGGAGGTGCGGCGGGTACCCACTAGATGAAGCAGGCTTCTCCTGCCATGAATTAGAATGTGGGCAGCTGAAGCCCTGCCCGAGGTTTGGACCCGTGTCCTATAAGGCAGGTGTGTTTCCTGTTTCTAGAAAAAGCTGCCAGACTACAGGCAGAAGGCAAAGGAAACCAAGTGGCTGGCTTGCGGCGCACCTAGGGCGGGTGTGTTTGGTTTTATGCATCTAGTTTGACCGTTGCTATCATCATCACCAGTCCGGCTCCCCCAACTTTGATTATTTATGCATTTATTTAACATTAGAGGTTCGCTGTGTCGCCATGGCTGGCTTAAAACCCGCAGCAATCTCCTTGCCTTCTGTGCACGCCACAGTTGGCTCCTGGTTTTGATTTCTGACAGGAATTTCAATATCGCTGATCACCTGAGCCTTGGGATGTGTAGAGGAGGTGGGCACGGTAGGTGAGATGACTTGGTAGGTGCAAGGAGGTCTCCAAGCTGGAGACTGATCCGATCCTCTGTCCTCTTCTCCTCCAGTGGCGGCAGGGAGAGGTTCTTAGAGGTCTTCTTCATGGGGTGCAGCAGCAAGGGACTTTACCAAGGCCTACCAACCTCGTTAAGTAGCAGCACTGCCTCTGACCTACATCTCCTAACATCTGCGGGCTCCGGCACCGGCACCGGATAGGGAGATTCTTCCGCGAGCTGAGTTCACACGCCCAATCTTTCCTGCAGGTCGACCCCGAAAAGCCGGGGCTTGGGCCCCACCTGTCCGCTGCTTGCAGAGGCCCCCCCTGCGCCGCTACTACCGGCCCCTCGGCGCGGAGCCCTGTGTCCGCCGCCGCTTTGATCCCGGGGGCCCCGCTGGATAAAAGTCTCGGGCGGCTCTGCGCCAGCGCCAGAAAGGGAGCGCAGCGCTGTCGGACGCACCAGCAGGATAGCGCAACTCGAGCAACTACGAGGATCTACGGTGAGCGCAGGACTCCAGGCGGTGCGAAGCGTGCGGAGGGGACCCGAGTGCGAGTCTCCCAAGAATGCACTGGGCTTGGGCGCGGGAGGGAAGGCCCCGGCGGCTCCAGGTGAACGCTCGCACCCGAGCCTTGGCCCGTCGGGCTCGGCAGCTGCGCAGCGGGCAGAGCGCCCCCCGATGTGGAAAGGCCTCTTCCTCCGGGCCGCCGGGCCGCTCCAAAGGGCGGGGGTAGCGGCGCCGGGCTGGCCGCGGAGAATGGAGCTGCCCCGGGCCAGCCCGGCCGCGCTGCCCCCCACGGAGCCGGGCCGGGAGCGCCTCCGGCGGCCGCAACGGCTTAGTCCAGGCCCCTCCGTCAGGCTTGTGGTTTGGGAAGAAAAGGCTAAACCTCCGCCAAGAAAAGAGTGAGCGCAGCCCCCTCCCCCCTGCCGCGCCCGGGCGGCGGCGGCACTTCTAACGCGCGGGCACCCGGGCAGCCGCGGCCCCCGCAAACTACGCCCAGCTCGTCCCCCGCCGCTCATTGGCGCTGGCCCGAGCCAGCGCACCCAGACTCTGCGTTGCCCTCAGCCGGCTACGCGCGTAGCCCGAGCTGCGGAGACCGGTGGCGCCTGACTCCACAGCCTCGACGCCGAGAGTCGGCCCCGCCGCCCAGGGCAGGAGCAACGCGCGGCAGCCGGGGCCGAGGAGCAGCAGTGGCCCGCGCGCCCCTTGGCCCGGCGCCCCAAGCCGCCGACTCCTCACAGCTGCCCGCTCTCCGCAGGTGGCCACAGGCCGGAGTGACATTGCCATGGGCGGAGAGGTGCGCGTGCTGCTACTGCTGGGCCTGCTGCACTGGGTTGGGGGCAGCGAGGGCAGGAAGACCTGGCGGCGCCGTGGCCAGCAGCCTCCCCAGCCGCCGCCCCCGCCACCGCCCCCGCAGCGGGCTGAGGTGGCGCCGGGCGCCGGGCAGCCGGTGGAGAGCTTCCCGCTGGACTTCACGGCCGTGGAGGGCAACATGGACAGCTTTATGGCGCAAGTCAAGAGCCTAGCACAATCCCTGTACCCCTGCTCTGCGCAGCAGCTCAACGAGGATCTGCGCCTTCACCTCCTACTGAACACGTCGGTGACCTGCAATGACGGCAGCCCCGCCGGGTAAGGCCGGCGCTTGACATGACCCCGGGAGGCCGTCGGCCCTGCTTGGCTGGCCCCGCCGGTGCCCCGCGCCTAGCTTGCCGCCCGTCCCATCGCTCGTGGCGCCCGCATCCTCTGCCTCCCTGCGCGAGCACTAACGCGGAGACTGCGTTGGACCCTCCCTATTTTCAATGGCAGATCTGGTCCCCAGAGGAAAGGGTTCCATTCGGGAGTCCAACGCTGTTGGCCCTGGGGAGGGCCTGGCTCGATGCCTCCCAAAGTGGGGGAGGGGGCAGCTCTTGAAGCCCTGACCTGAGGCCAGATCCGGTGCTGACCCCTTGGCCACCGTGCACACCCGCTTTTGTGCTCAGGTCCTCGGACAGAACTGCAGTCCTAGAGTGACCCCGACTCCAGTAAAAAGAGGCAACACTGAGGGACAGGAGGTTCCCGTCTCAGGGTTTCCACTGTGCACACCAGATTGGTTCGGGACAGTCAGGAATCTGAGCACGGGAGCAAGGAGAGGGCCCAGGAAGGACCGAAGGCCCCAGGTGTAGCATTCACACACGCACTCAGCTTTGGAGTAGATAGAGAACACAGGTGAAGCTGGGCGGTAGGAAGGGACTGTGGGTGCCCACGCGCTCAGTTGATCGATGTCATTCTGGGCCTTGATAGGAAGGCTGTGACACCGTCTCACAGGCTCCCCGCATCTCGCCGCTCTCCCCTACCCCTACGGGTTTACAGGCCTCTAGCCGTTGCATTTCTCACTATGCAAACGCCACTGCGTTCCCGGGAGCGCCTCTCTTCAACTGTCATCCGCGCCAGGGTTAACACAGGTCCCTTGCGGGGAGGGCTGTGGGAATTTTCCACGGACCAGACGGCCCTCCTTTACCCCCTCCTCACGATCGCCACCTCCGGGGAATCAGCCGGGTTCCACTAGTCTTGGCGGCGTTCAGTTTGCGATTGGCCGCGGGCGCCCCCGTGCGGCTGCGGTGAGCTCCAGGCAACAGGTGGAATGACCCTTTCGGTACCGGACTTGGAAAGGGTGGAGGATTAGGGCTTTGGGGTGGAGGGTAGCGATCGGCGGTGGCTCAGGTATCCCTAACTGACTGCCTGCTCTGTGCGCCTTCCCTGCAGCTACTACTTGAAGGAGTCCAAGGGCAGTCGGCGGTGGTTACTTTTTCTGGAAGGTAAGTTCTAGAGGCTGAGGTGTGTGGTGCATGCAGGAGGGGCTCCCTCTGGACTCAGAACCGAGCCTAGTGCCTGTGCCTGCAGGCGGCTGGTATTGCTTCAACCGTGAGAACTGCGACTCCAGATACAGTACTATGCGGCGTCTCATGAGCTCCAAAGACTGGCCGCACACACGCACAGGTCAGCAACACAACTGGCCAGTCTGGAGGAAGTGGCGGAATAGTCAGATTTGGCCTCTAGGAAGGACCCGTTCACCCCTGGAACCCGATCCCAGGTCCCAGTTTTTGAAATTATAGTGAACTCATCCTTGCTTTTTGGTATGGTGACTCCTTGGGTAACTAAGTCCAGCCATCCCCTCACCATCCCCTATCCATCCTAGCA
The DNA here is from genome assembly GCF_000317375.1 of Microtus ochrogaster. Lineage (NCBI taxonomy): Eukaryota > Metazoa > Chordata > Mammalia > Rodentia > Cricetidae > Microtus > Microtus ochrogaster. Next base: position 83,800,857 of record NC_022014.1, on the reverse strand, counting down.
CCTCGGTTCTTCCCTGGTTGAGGCCATCAGGAAGGAAGTGCCCATCCCTGCCTTTCCCCTACCTCTGTTTCCCCAGGTACTGGGATTCTATCCTCCCAGCCAGAGGAGAACCCTCACTGGTGGAACGCCAATATGGTGTAAGAGAGCCTGGGTTTCCCTTGGTGGGGGTTCCTTCCTGGGAGTCTTTCCTATAGAGTCCTGTCCTGTGGGGTCCTTCGTAGAGCATGGGGGTTCATTCTTGGGGGGCTGGCCTTTGCAGGGGGTCACATTTGGGGTAGTCTTTAGTGGAGGTCTTGGTTCTTCCTGGGGGCGATGGTCCTTTTCAGAGGATCCTCTTGGGGAGGTCTTTCCTAAGGGTCCTTCCTGTTTTAGGAGGCATCCTTTCTACTCTTCCTTCCTGGGACGATGATTTCTCTAGGGAGTTCCTTTCTTAGGGGGACCTTCCTGGGGAGGGGGTCCTTCCTGAGGGTCTTGTCCCGGGCAGCATTTTTCTTGGGGCCTTTCACGGTAACCGAGGGCCATGGCGGGCTTACCTGATCCCTGTTACAGCTTCATCCCCTACTGCTCCAGTGACGTTTGGAGTGGGGCTTCACCCAAGCCTGAGAACAGTGAGTCCCTGGCTTCCCAGCCCCTTGAGACAGGGCAGGGTGGTGAAACTTCTGGGGAAACACAGACTTTCTCAAGCTTTTTGTAGCATGCCTGTCTGTGACTCACCTGGCCCCCGAGGGATCCCCAAGCAGGGCCTCGAGCCCTTGGTCCTCCCTCCTCAGTCTGCCCCATCCCTAGAGAGAGCCCAGACCCCTCTTTTTGCCTCCTGGAGTAGGAGACCTTGTCCAGTGTCCAGCTTCACCTAAAGCTACCCTTTGCCTTACAGATGAGTACGCCTTCATGGGCTCCCTCATCATCCAGGAGGTGGTGCGGGAGCTGCTGGGCAAGGGACTGAGTGGGGCAAAGGTGCTGCTGTTGGCTGGGAGCAGGTAAGCAGAATGCACCCAAGGGACGAGGACTTTGTCTGGAGGGAGCAGGGGGCTGTTGCGGCCGCTATGGGACTTGGGTAGGGTGGTGTCTAGGTGGAGGAATCCAATCGGGAACTGTTTGCAGTCCTGGAATCTATCCTCAGAGCTTTACTAACTCCGGCCTTGGAAGGCAGGAGCAGGGAGGTCGGCCTCATTTGGAGCACCTTAGAGGTCTGGGTTCAGAGTGTTTGCGCTGGAAACTGTTTAGAAAATGCTTCTGGACCCCCAAGGGTGTTGGGCTGCAGCCACCTAGGTGGTAGGTTAGTGATCAGTTGTGTTATGATGTCTCTTCTTGAGGACACGGTGTCAGGGTAGGCTGGGCTGACGCCTGCTGGTCAGTGACCGTATTCCATCAGGAACACAGAACGCTTGCCTGGACCGGATGATGGGGCCTGGTACACGGGACTTAGGCATCTTTTTCTTTGGATAGAGAAACTGATACAGGAAAAAAGAGGAGAAGGAGAGGCAACTCTGTGTCCTGCCCACCTCAGCCAAGGGTCAGTGCTTAGAACTTACCGGTCCTCTGTCTGCAGACCGTGAGAGACAGAGGCCCCCGAGTCTTGCAGACAGCTTGTCTGCAGTCAGGATGCTTTACTCAGAGGTAGACCATCCTCAGGACTAAAGCTGGGGCTGAGCCAGCTCTGGGTGGACAGCAAGCACCTCTCTCCAGCCACTTGGCCTCATGTCTGGCCTTCCCTCAGCGCTGGGGGCACCGGGGTGCTGTTGAATGTAGACCGTGTGGCCGAGCTGCTGGAGGAGTTGGGCTACCCATCCATCCAGGTGCGGGGCCTGGCTGACTCAGGCTGGTTCCTAGACAACAAACAGTATCGCCGATCAGACTGCATCGATACTATCAACTGTGCACCCACAGAGGCCATCCGCCGTGGCATCAGGTGCCAGGGGTGTGGGTGGAGGGCAGCCCCCATGCCCAAACCCTTTCTCATGCCTGGGGTGAGGAGTACCCTAGCATCACAGCCTACCCTATGATTGTGGTTGCAGGTACTGGAATGGCATAGTCCCAGAGCGCTGTCAGCGCCAGTTCAAGGAAGGCGAGGAATGGAATTGCTTCTTTGGCTACAAAGTATACCCGACTCTGCGCTGTGAGTGGCCAGTTCCGTGAGGCCTTTGGGAAGGGGTGGGATATTCCGAATTATGTACCAGTCCTGAAATGAAAGAGGTTAGACCACAGATCTTATGCTGTTTCACAAAAGTAGGCATGCCTACACCGAGGTGAACAGTTGTTCCTACTTAGCTGGGACTGTCACGATTTTATCACCCAAGCAAACTGGCACCATTTGCAATGGCAACAGAGCCAAATTCAAATGCTTCCTTTCTGTATTTTGAGGTCAACAAACAATTCCCCCAACCCCACTTTCCAAAGAATAGTGAGGTCCCATGCCAAGGGACAACATCGTCAAATCTAAGTGAGAGAGACCCTGAGAGCCAGGCCACAGTAAAAGTGGGTTTTCAAGAGTCCTTTGAAGGAGAATGGGCTTTAAAGAAGAATCGGGACTGAAGTGTAGCATGTTTACCCAGCATGCTCAGGGCTTGCGGTTCTTCTCCTCCATATCAAACAAAGACCAGGAACTTGGACTGTGTGGAGCACAGCTGTTCTGTGAGCTTGCTGGGAGCAGGATCACAGCAGAGGCAGGCAGGCCAAACTGAGCCACATCTCCCCCCCCCAGGTCCAGTGTTCGTGGTACAGTGGCTTTTCGACGAGGCCCAGCTGACCGTGGATAATGTACATCTCACGGGGCAGCCGGTTCAGGAGGGTCAGTGGCTATACATCCAGAATCTGGGCCGAGAACTGCGTGGCACGCTCAAGGATGTGCAGTGAGTTTGTGCAAGGGATTTGGGCTGGGCGGTTTATGCAGTTCCTCCAAGCCATTTGACTGAAAAAAAAAATAGGTCTTGAGGACAGGCGTGGTGGCACTTAGGAGACAGAGGCAGGTGAATTCCTGTGAGTTCAAGGCCAGTCTAGTCACATAGTGAGACCCTGGATAGATGGATGGATAGATAGATAGAT
>NC_022014.1:83794427-83797590 GCF_000317375.1 Microtus ochrogaster | reverse complement strand
ACAGATAGATAGAATAGAAGGCTCCCACTGAGGTCATCAGGCATAGTGCTTGCCCAGCATATACAAAGCCCTGGAATTAATCCCCAGCACCACAGATGTCACACATGGTATAATCCCAGCATCTGAGAGATAGAAGGAAGAAGATAAGAAATCAAGGTCATTTTTTAACTAAGCAGCTAGTTTGAGCCTTGCCTGGACTACATGAGACCCAGCCTCAAGGGAAAAAAAAAAGATTCATGTGTTCAAGATAGCCTCCTGCTACTGCCTAGCAGATTCTGGCAGGATGGGGTGTACCTGCATCAGGTTTTGGAGGCTCAAAGGGGAAGGGTCAGTGTGGATCGTGTGGATCATGTGGTCATCTGGCAAAGGGCAGGCTGTGGGACTCAAGCTGATTGTCTCCCTACCAGGGCCAGCTTTGCCCCCGCCTGCCTCTCACACGAGATCATCATCCGGAGGTCAGTGTCCCCTGGGTTTTAGGTGCTTGCATGTGTAGTACTAACTCCATAGGCCTGGAGGCCCCTCCCAAATGCCTAGGCATCTTTCCACGAGCCCCTCAGAGCCCTCCAAAGCACACCAGTCGTGCTGCGGAGTTAAAATGCAGACCCCCAAAGGACAGTGATGGCCTCAGTGACCCCACCTGGGTTCTTTCTACAGCTACTGGACCGATGTCCAGGTGAAGGGGACCTCACTGCCCAGGGCACTGCACTGCTGGGATCGAAGCTTCCATGACAGCCATAAGGCCAGCAAAACCCCCATGAAGGGCTGCCCCTTCCACCTGGTAGACAGTTGCCCCTGGCCCCACTGCAATCCCTCCTGCCCTACCATCCGGGACCAGTTCACAGGGCAAGAGATGAACGTGGCACAGTTCCTTATGCACATGGGCTTCGATGTGCAGACGGTGGCTCAGCAGCAGGGCATGGAGCCCAGCAAGCTGCTGGGGATGTTGAGTAGCGGGAACTAGATAGCTTGGAGGAAGAGGCGGCACAGAGGGGCTGCTCCAGTTGCTGTCCTGAGGAGCTCAGCTCTATGTCCAAGCCCTTCTGCCACTCCCAGGACCTGGGTGTGGATGCCTGACTGCCTGTATTCTCCCACTGCCTTCAGGAGGCCTGGCCAGAGGAGTGGTGTTCTCTGAGCCCTGCCACAACTTGGGGGACCCTTCCCACCCCACATCTGTTTCCCTAGCCCCCAGCCCAGTTTGGGGAGGGAGCCAGGGCAAAGCAAGCACTGGATTCCTGAGCCCATCAGCTCAGACGGTCCCTCCTAGCCCCCAGCTGATCATGCTCTTTTGTATTATTTTATAAAGTGACTTTTTTATTACTTTAATTTTTAAAAAAATGGAAATTAAGAAATATATGATGGATGATATTGTTTTGTAACATATTTTTTCTTAATAATTAAATAAAAAAATAACAGAAGTTCACCCTGAAACTTTGATTATTGGAAAAGCCTTTCTACTCATTTTGATTGTGTTCCTAGGGCAGCACAGGACTGGAAGAGGAACTGGGGGAACCCCAATCTCTGACACATTCTTGGGTGTTCGGTAGCCCCCACTTCACCTGTTTAACCCCCTTCCTAAGGCAGCCCCATTCATTCGTTCATTCATTCATTCAGCAGAATGAATTCATTCAGTTCCTATTGTTGGTGCTTACAACTCATCTTGATTTTTCTTTCTTTTTCTTCTTTCATTCTTTTTTTTTTTTTTTTCTGTTTGAGACAGGGTCTCCACTATCTATGTAGCTCTGGCTGTCCTGGAACTCACAGAGACCATCCTGCCTCTGCCTTCCAAGTGTTGGGATTAAAGGCACGGGCCACCACACCAAACAAGTTTTTCATGTTTATGAGTGTTTCACCTGTATGGATGTATACCATGTGCATGCCTGGTGCTCACAGAAGTCAGAGGAGAAGGCACCAGGTGCCTTGGCATTGGTGGGTGCTGGAAATGTGACTCGGTTGGTAAAAATGCTGGCCATAGAAACATGAGGACCAATCGGTCAGGATAGCCTGGTCTACAGAATGAATTCCAAGACAGCTAGAACAACACAGAGAAACCCTGTTTCATAAAACAAAAATTTGAAGACCAGGGTTTGATTCCGAGCACCCATGTAGGAAGCTGGATGTGGTGATACACGTATCTAGTCTGATTCCGAGCACCCATGTAGGAAGCTGGATGTGGTGATACACATATGTAGTCTGAGCTTGGGGAGGTAAAGACAAGTGGATCCCCTAAGTTGTTGGCCAGCAGCCAGCTTGACCTAATCGAGAGCCCCAGGTCCCATTGAGAGAGAGAGATCCTAACAGAGAGAGAGAGAGAGAGAGAGAGAGAGAGAGAGAGAGAGAGAGAGAGAGAGGTAAAACAACAACATTACAAGTGGTGTCACACCTTTAATCCCAGAACGAAGGAGACAGGCAGGTGGATCTCTAAGTTTATAGCGAGCCTGGTTTACATAGTGAGCTCCACACCAGTCAAGGATTCGTACTGAGAACTTATCTCAAATAAACAAGCAAACAAAAAAACGAAAAGAACACACCAAAACCGCAGAAACCAAGATGGGGGCTGGAGAGATGACTCAGTGGTTCAGAGTGTACACTGCTCTTTCAGAAGACCTAAGGTAGGTTCCCAGCACCCACCCCGGTCCAGTGCTTTCTCCTGGCCTCTGCAGGCATGCTTACCCACACGCGCGCGTGCGCGCGTGCACACACACACACACACACTCCCATAAAGATACACATACATAGCCAGGCGGTGCAGCACTCAGGAGGCTAGCCTGGTTTACAAAGCGAGTTTCAGAACAGTCAGGGATACACAGAGAAATCCTGTCTCAAGACAAAAACAAAGTGAACTGGAAAAATGCCTAGTGAGATCCCACACTAGAGCCTGGAGCGATGACTCAGCAGTTAAGAGCCCTTGCTCCTCTTCCAGAGGACCAGTGTTGGATTCCCTGCACTCACGTGGTTACTCAAAACTGCCAGTTTCAAAATCTGATGCCCTCTTCTCGCTTCCAAAGTGGCTGCATGCAAAAGGCACACATGACCTGCAAGGTTGTCAACTTGACTACACCTGGAATTAGCTAAAACTCAAGTGGCTGGGTACACCTGGGAGGGTTTTCTTTTTCTTTTTCTCTTTCTTTCTTTCTTTCTTTCTTTCTTTCTTTCTTTCTTTCTT
>NC_022014.1:83790906-83794280 GCF_000317375.1 Microtus ochrogaster | reverse complement strand
AGTTCTGGGATTAAAGTCATGCACCACCATCGTCCGGCTGGGAATTTGTTCCTAATGAAATCATTATAAGTGGGAAGGTCCAATTTTAATCCATATCCTTTGAGGTGGGAAGAGCCACCATCCATCTGGGCCACACCTTCTGGTGGAAGCCTCTATAAAGGATTTGGAGGAAGAAAGCTCATTCTCTCTGCCTGTTTACCTTCACTCTTCACTGGCAAGTAGGCTTGGAAATCATTTCTTTTTTTTAAAAAAATATTTATTTATTTATTATGTATACAATATTCTGTCTGTTTGTGTCTGCAGGCCAGAAGAGGGCACCAGACCTCATTACAGATGGTTGTGAGCCACCATGTGGTTGCTGGGAATTGAACTCATGACCTTTGGAAGAGCAGGCAATGCTCTTAACCACTGAGCCATCTCTCCAGCCCCTGGAAATCATTTCTTTAGGATTCTGGTGTAGCCAGGCGGTGATGGTGCACACCTCTGATCCTAGCACTCAGGAGAAAGAGGCAGGTGGATCTCTGTGAGTTCGAGGCCAGCCTGGCCTACAAGAGTTAGTTCCAGGACAGCTAGGACTATTACACAGAGAAACTCTGTGGATTCTGGTGTATACTAAAGACCAGGAGAGACATCCAGCCTGGTTTCTTAGACTTTCTGTTGGTGGACAGTCATTGTTGAGCTAGCTGGACTCCAGTCTGTAAAACACTCTAATAAATAAATTCCATATACATATATATATATACACATATATTTTTTTAAAAAGGCCTGAGCTAGGCAGTGGTGGCACATACCTTTAATCCTAGCACTCAGGAGGCAGAGACAGGTGAATCTCTGTGTTCGAGGCCAACCTGGTCTACAGAGCTAGTTCCAGGACAGGCTCCAAAGCTACAGAGAAACCCTGTCTTGAAAAACCAAAAATAAAATTAAAAAGGCCTGAAGACCTAGGTGAACACTGTATCTCAGTAACACATGGTGTGTTTAGAAATCTCACAAACAAGTACCTTAGATCTGGTGATCAGTGTGTCTCCATGATGCTAAGAATCCTGCAAAGACTGTTGGGTAATAGGCAGATGCATAAATAGGATTACCCCGTTTATCCTTATGGCTGACCTCCCTGTGATCCAGATATTCAGTCATGTATGGTGTTCCCTCCTTGGTCTTCCTACCAGAGGCTTTTAGCTTAGAATTGAATCATGGGGAAACATTCCTACGGCACACACTAGAGGACACTCCACCACCAATCCCTTGGCTTGGACTCTTGAAAACACCCGTGTGTCTGTAACAGGGCCTCAGACCTCTGTAGGCCTCCAGATCTTTGCACTCCACCATGGAAGTGTTTTCTGTGCTGTAAAACTCAGCACATAGACAACACCACCTGCCAAAAATGAAAACCAAGACCTAATCCATCAAAGCCACAGTTCTGGGAAAGTCTCTAAATACACTAGCCTTGCTTTTCGGCTTCCCTAGCTCCGATTCTGGCTAACTTTTCTTGGTAACTGAACATGTCGACCCAGGACATGGTTTTTGTGCTTAAAAGCTCACCCTGAGGAGGGTTCAGGGCTGCTCTGGAGTCCTGAATACCCAGTGTAGTTGCTGTCTGGCTAATAAAGACTTGCTATTGGCTTAAGCCCATGTCTGAGCAGTCTCCTTTGGTAAATACCCCACGACAGTTACCAAGCACAAGATGGGGGCGTCCTACCCCAGATAAAGCACGATGAGCCACTGCAGTCCTGTGCAGTGCCTAATTCCTGATCAGGTCTGGACAGACATGCGTAAAAAGCTACACAGTATACCCTGAGAATAAGTGAGGAGCCTGAGCACTAGTGTGTTTCAAGTGATTGTCCTGAACCGTTTTGTTTGTTTGTTTTTGTTTTTTAATAGATCTTTCTTTCTTTCTTTCTTTCTTTCTTTCTTTCTTTCTTTCTTTCTTGGTTTTCTTTTTTTAATATTTATTTATTTATTTATTTATTTATTTATTATGTATACAATATTCTGTCTGTGCATATGCCTGAAGGCCAGAAGAGGGCACCAGACCCCATTACAGATGGTTGTGAACCACCATGTGGTTGCTGGGAATTGAACTCAGGACCTTTGGAAGAGCAGGCAATGCTCTTAACCTCCGAGCCATCTCTCCAGCCCCTCTTTCTTGGTTTTCAAGACACGGTTTTTCTGTGTTGCTTTGGAGCCTGTCCTGGAACTAGCTCTGTAGACCAGGCTGGCCTCGAACTCACAGAGATCCACCTGCTCTGCCTCCCAAGTGCTGGGATTAAAGGCGTGTGCCACCACTGCCTGGCCGTTTTATCTATTTGTATTTTATATGTATGGGTGCTTTGCCTACAGTTATCTCTATGCCCCATGTGTGTGTCTGATGCCAGCTAAGGCCAGAAAAGACCGTTGGAATTCCCATGACCAGAATTACAGAAAGTTGCAGGCAGCTGTGTGGGTACTGGGACCCAAATCCCCATCTTCTGTAAGAGCAAGAGGAACTCTGAACTGTTGAGATATCTCTCCAACCCTCTGTCCAGAAACTTTTGAGTGACTTCTCCGGGGCATAGCCTGTGGCCATATTAGCAGTATTAATTAATTACGAAAGCAAACCACCAAGTATGAACCGTTCTGCGGACTGTGGATTCAGCAGGAGAGCACTTGCCTGGTATTGCTGAGGCCCGAGATTCCGCCCACAACTGCAAAAACAAAGAGACTCAATCTTGATCCTAGGTGAAAGGCGCAGAGGTACTGGTTTGCTCTGGTTTTGACTCTTCTGTAGATCTGATGCTTTCCACTTATAAGCTGAAGAGAGGTCTACGAAGATCTCTCAGTAGATATTAACGTGATCGACTCTGGGTACAAAGGTTGGATTGTTCCTTCTCGCTTACTCTGCTGACTGAACTCGAACAGGCACCATTCTGTTGTCATAATTATTTTTCCACAAAGAAAAAACTTAAAAAGAGGGGCAGTCAAGAGCCCTGACTGCTCTTCCAGAGGACCTGGGTCTGGGTCCTAGCACCCACACGTCAGCTCACAATCCTGGTACAAATATATGCAGGCAGGCAAAACACTCACAGACATAAAATAAAAATAAAGAAATCTTAGCCAGGTGTGTGTGGTCCATCCCTTTATTCCAGCACTGCAGAAGTACACCAGATCTCTGTAGGTTCAAGGCCAGTCTGGTCTATACAGTGAGTTACAGGACAGCCAGAGCTACATAGAGAGATTCTGTTTGAAAGGAAAGAAGAAAAAGAAGAGGAGAAGAGGAAGAAGAAAAGGAGGAGGAAGAGGAGGAGGAGGGGCTGGAGAGATGGCTCAGTGGTTAAGAGCATTGCCTGCTCTTCCAAAGGTCCTGAGTTCAATTCCCAGCAACCACATGGTGGATC
>NC_022014.1:83776735-83790171 GCF_000317375.1 Microtus ochrogaster | reverse complement strand
AGAGAGAGAGAGAGAAGTTCAGGTACTGGAGAGATGGCTCAGTGGTTAAGGGCATTTGCTGTTCTTGCAGAGGACATAAGTTCAGTTACCAGGACCCACAAGGTGGCTTATAATCATCCACAGGCTCACAAAAGGTGCACATACATACAAGCAAAACACTCATACACATAAAATAAAATGAAATGGGGCTGGAGAGATGGCTCAGTGGTTAAGAGCACTGACTGCTCTTCCAGAGGACCAGGGTTCAATTCCCAGCAGCCACATGGCAGCTCACAACTGCCTGTAACTCCAGTTCCAGGGAATCGGTACCCTCACACAGACATGCGTGCAGGAAAAACACCAATACACTTAAAATAAAAGTAAATAAATTGTTAAAAAAAATAAAAATAGAGCCAGGCAGTGGTGGTGCACTCCTTCAATCCTAGCACTCAGGAGGCAGAGGCAGGTGGATCTCTGTGAGTTAGAGGCCAGCCTGGTCTATAGAACAAGTTACAAGACAGGTTCCAAAGCTCCACAGAGAAACTCTGTACTGAAAAACCAAAATTAATTAATTAACTAATCAATTAATTAATTAAATTTAAAAATAAAAATAAGTAAGTCTGATTTTTTTTAATTAAATAAAAAGTTCAGGGTTATCCTCAACTACTTAGTGAATTTGAGGTTACCCTGGGCGGCAGGAGACCCTGTCCCCAAAATAAATAAATAAATAAATAAACTAATGTAAAGCAAACAAAGGCAGAGTTGTTGAAGTATTTCTTCTTTGGAGCCCCCCACCCCCGTACTCTCAAAAGTTCTTTCTTATTTTTTTCTTAAAAACCTCTCTGGAAAAAAAAAAAGAGAATCGAGGCAGGCCAGGTGACACCAGCCTATAATACAACAGTAAAAAAACAGTAAAACAATCCCTCCTACGTTTTCTAGAGCCTCCCGTTGTTTCTCCACCTCTCTGTACCCTTTCCCTAGCATACCACACCCAGAGGTTGCTTGATACCCTAGCTGTGAACCCCCGGAGGAAAAGAACCCCCACCCGGTTCTCGCCCAGCCCCTCCCCCACACTGTACTGACCGGGACGGACAGATGCAGGCGCTTCGGGAGGCAGGAGGTGGGTGTCTAGCATCCGTAGCCTAACTAATAGTCCTAACAGGGAATCTTTGTGGGATGCCGGGGTCAGATGTCCCTCCAGAATGGGAACCAGCATGCAGGCTGCTATTCCGGGGCTCTGATCAAACCGTTTATTTATAGCGCTGGGGGAGGGCTCCCAACACAGGCAGCAGAGAGGCTGATCTGCTGCAATGTCACTGTTAACACTGCCAGTGCAGACAGCCAGCACCTGCCATTGCCGTCGCCTCAGAGGACAGAGGTCTCTCAGCTGCAGACCCCGGGGGCCGCTGGGCCCCGTGTCAGAGCCTGATGGGCAGCACCATGGAGCCCCCGGGGGGTGCGTACCTGCACTTGGGCGCTGTGACCTCCCCGGTAGGTACAGCCCGAGTGCTGCAGCTGGCCTTCGGCTGTACAACCTTCAGTTTGGTTGCTCACCGAGGTGGTTTTGGGGGTGTCCAGGGCACTTTCTGCATGGCTGCTTGGGGCTTCTGTTTTGCCCTCTCCGTCCTAGTGGTAGCCTGTGAGTTCACGAAGCTCCACGGCTGCCTGCGCCTTTCCTGGGGCAACTTCACGGCAGCCTTTGCCATGTTGGCGACTCTGCTGTGCGCCACGGCTGCGGTCATCTACCCTCTGTACTTCACCAGACTGGAGTGCCCACCGGAGCCTGCCGGATGCATGGCCAGAAACTTCCGCCTGGCAGCCAGCGTCTTCGCAGGACTCCTCTTCCTGGCCTATGCTGCTGAAGTGGCCCTGACGCGGGCACGGCCAGGTCAGGTAGCCAGCTACATGGCTACCGTGTCCGGACTCCTTAAGATCGTCCAGGCCTTTGTAGCGTGTATCATCTTTGGGGCACTTGTTCATGACAGTCGCTATGAGCGCTACGTGGCCACACAGTGGTGCGTAGCTGTCTACAGCCTGTGCTTCATGGCCACCGTGGCTGTGGTGGCCCTGAGTGTGATGGGACACACAGGGGGCCTGGGATGCCCATTTGACCGCCTCGTGGTCGTGTACACCTTCCTGGCCGTGCTCCTGTACCTCAGTGCCGCCGTCATCTGGCCCGTCTTCTGTTTTGACCCCAAGTACGGAGAGCCAGGACGGCCCCCGGACTGCCTCCGAGGCAGCTGCCCCTGGGACAGCCAGCTAGTGGTAGCTATTTTCACCTACGTCAACCTGCTCCTTTATATCGTCGACCTCGCCTACTCCCAGAGGATCCGTTTCGTGCCTGCCTTGTAGCCTGACCCATCCATCGGGATCCTCTCTCTGGCTATCAAGGTGAACTAAGACGTGGGAGACAAGAGGGAGGTTGGGGGCTCAGGAAAGTCTTGCCCCTGGACATCTGGCAGCGCTAAGAGAGGCAAAGAGGAAGGACAGAGGAGCAGGAAGCCTTGAGCAGGGACGAGGGATAGCTAATGGGCTCTCATTCTTCTTGTCTCTGTCTCCATCTCTTGTCTATTTCTCAGGTTCCTGACTGTCCTTGGGTCTAGTGATAGTGTGGTACCGTATGGGAACTTTTGGAGCAGAGGCAATTGTATTTCGTTTTACAGATGGCTACCGTGAAGCTAGAAGAACTTCAGAGGTGGGCAGGTATCAGTGTCTTGAGATAGTGCATAGCTGGGGTAATACCAGTTAGAACTCGGTCTGTTTCCTGAGGTCGAAATGGGTAAAAACCAAGCCAAGGACAGCAGCGTCCGGCCATTGGAAGGAACGCTGGAGCTGGAACCTTCTGTTTGTCTGAAGGGGAAGTTTCTAGAACCCCAGGAGTCTCCTTCGGGATGGTTGTGATCGTTTGTAGAGAAACCTGGCAGCAAGGATGGACCTCACCTGTGTCCAGGAGTATCCCAGAGGGCTCAGCCTTTTTTTTTTTTTTTAACAGAGAAAAGACTGTGCTGTGGTTCTCAGGTGGCCTTATGTCAAAGGTCAGCACCAGAATCACTGTGAAAAGAAGATGGAGCTTTTCCCCATACACCCAACGCAGACTGTGGCCCAGAAGCCTCTGCAGAGCCTACCATGGCAGGTTGGCTTGGTTGGCAGCACTGACTCACAGTGAAGAACCATCTTGGCGTAGCCACTGGGTCATGGAGCCTGGTCACAGGCCCTCCACTTAAGCATCTTGTTAGCTGGTTGCTCCTGAACGCCAGAACGTGCTGGCATCCTCCACTCTCGACTCAGCTTCTCCTGTGGAAGAGCCCGGACTGGATTAACCATGGGAAGCCCTCAGTTCGTTAGCTGACTGTCCCCCCGGTCCTCCAACAGGGAATAAAAGGTGAATGTTTAGACCTTGCCTTCTACCTTTGCTGAGTATCCACATAAGCCCATTCGAGTCTTAAGGGCTATGGTAGATCACACCACTTAAGCAACCTCCTTGTTGCATGCTCTGAGAAAAGGTCTAAACCAGGTCATTGAGAGGGAGGGGGTGTCCTTGGGGGTTCCCTGGATCCTGGGATAAAGGCAAGGTGTGGCCTTATCTGGGCCTTCTGAAAAGGGGGCCGTTCAGGGTGACTCAGAAGACCAAATGCAAAGAAGGAAAGTCAAGGTTGGCTCATTCTCTTTGTTCCTAGAGGCACCCAGAGCCCCATACTGAGGTCTTCAGGGCCCAGATCACAAGGGTAAAGGGACTGCTGTACTCTCTGGACGGTGGATCCAAGAGCAGTTAGACTCGGGCCTATGAGTCAGGCCTTGTGTGGTACTGTGTGGTCCTTTCTGGAGAAGGAATATTTGGGTCAGCCAAAAACTGAGTTGGGACCAATGTCTTTTACTTGGATGGGCAAGCTTAGGTAGCTTCTGGGCCTGCAGGGGTCCTGAACGATGAAAGCATCGAACAACAACAGAAGGTCACATCATCAGGGAACAAAGAGATAAAGGAACACGACAGCCATGCACATCCTGTCTAGAGGGAGACCCTCCTGCTTCTTCCTCTTTTCTTTTTTATTTATTATATTATACATGTATGATGTGTGTATGATGGGGGACAGCACAGTGCGTGCGTGGAGGTAAGAAGAAATCTTTGTGGACTTAGTTCTTCTACCATACGTGTTCGGGAGAACCAGCTCAGGTGGTCGAGTTGTTCGGCTTTCGAAGCCACTTAACAATGGCCTTCCTTGTTTTCCTTTTTCCCTTGAGATAGGGTTTCACAATGTAGTCCAGGCTGTCCTGCCACTGGACATCCTCCTGCCTCTGCTTCCCTAGTGCCGGGATTACAGGTTTGTGATACCTCACCAAGTTTCACTGGTTTTTCTTGGGGGGGGGATCCCCTTTCATTTTTTCACTAGCTAAAATTCTGAAACATGGTATCTGTCTCTAAATCCCCCGTGTTCTTGCTGTTCAGTAGCCTTCTGTTCGCAGCATCCCATCCAACCTAAATTTCAGAGTTCCGGGGGAAAGGCAGAGGAGAAGAGGAAAATGGGAGAGACCCGGCTTGCTCATGTCTTTAATCCCAGCACTCGGGAGGCAGAGGCAGGCGGATCTCTGAGTTCGAGGCCAGCCTGGTCTACAGAGCGAGTTCTCTAGACTACAGAAGTGTCTTTCTTTGGAGGAAAGCATCCGTTTAAATTTTTTTAGTTTACTTTATGTGTATAACTACTTTTTTTTTTTTTTTTAGTTTTTTCGAGACAGGGTTTCTCTGTGGTTTGGAGCCTGTCCTGGAACTAGCTCTTGTAGACCAGGGTGGTCTCGAACTCACAGAGATCCGCCTGCCTTTGCCTCCCGAGTGCTGCTATTACAGGCATGCGCCACCACCGCCCGGCCCGTGTATAACTATTTTTGCACATATACATGTACATACTTGCATACCTGGTGACTGTGGAGTTCAAAGGAAACGTCAGATGCCCTAGAAAAGGAAATCTGGATAGTGTTAGTTGCCTTATGGATGCTGGGAACACAATCCAGGTCCTCTGCAAGGGCCTGCAAGGGCAACAAATGTTCTTTTTATGTTTGTTTGTTGTTTTTGTTGTCATTGTTGTTGTTGTTGTTTTTCGAGACAGGGTTTCTCTGTAGCTTTGGAGCCTATTCTGGAACTTGCTCTGTAGACCAGGCTGGCCTTGAACTCACATCCGCCTGCCTCTGCTCCCCGAGTGCCAGGATTAAAGGCGTGCGCCACCAACACCGGGCGCAACAAATGTGCTGAGCCATCTCTCCAACCCTGGAAAGTCTGAAACACGGAGCTGAGTTTGGAAAACCGAACTTCTAGGCTTTGTGCATAGGTTTGAGCTGTCAACTCGGCATAGTTGTTCCAGCCTTTTCTTAAGAGCGTGAGTGCCGAACCGGCCATCCAGACCTTACCACGGGGTAGTCTCCTAGTTTGGTGGGTGGTCATTATGAACAACAAGAAGGGATGAAAATCCAAACCTTGCAGGCTAGAGACTCCCTAATGATTTTGAAATTACTTTCTAAAGCAGTTTGTCTTCATCTAAGGCAACAAACACAACAGGAAAAAAAATAAGCAATGTCTAATGGGGGTGGAGGTGATGGGCGCCATACTTTGGTATGATGGGTCATGCGTACTTTGGTAGAGTTTGGGGAACCCCAGACTGCTATGCAGCTTTGAGACCAGCAGATGGACCCTGAGCACCTCTGGGGGTTGTGGATGCCTAGAGCACAATATCCCTAAAACCCGTGGCTGGGCAGCTGGGGCACTGTAGGAAGGAGGAGGTTCGGGAAGTAATGGGTCTGTGGCTGCAGCGGACGCCCAGCTTTCAAATGAACACTTGCAATGAGTTAGAGGAGGGGATCCGTGACTTTTGGGGTACTGATCTGTATTCGCAACTACAACCCACTTCACGGAGGGAGCGGGGAGGCGTGTGGATGATGCAATGCACAAGGCTCCAGTTGCAGCTCTGGATTGGCTAGCTCACGGAGGCCGCACCGCGCATTGGCTAAAATGGAGGGAGGGCGGGGCTGGTGGGCGTGGGTGCCGCGTGGCAGATACAGAGGACTTGGTACTCGCTGGTGTAGCTTAGCTCAGGTAGCTACGCTGAGGGTAGTGGGATTCCGGGCTCCGGCGATGGGACTTCTGTAATGAATGCTTCGGGGATAGGGCTTCTGGGACCCCAGCTGGAAGCGGACTCGGGACTTGGATGTTGAGGGTACTCTTGATTCCGGGGCCCTTCCCTACAATCTGTCGCTTCGTTTGCAGGTCCCGAGCCCTTTTCAGAGGGGTCAGAACCTTCAGCTGCAGGACAGGACTCCTGTCTCTGGGCAGCAAGTGGTTGTATTACGGAGTGTGGGGGAATTGAAACAACTCTTAGCTCGGGCAGCAGAGGAGTAACAAAAAATTAGGTAGGGGGTGGGGAGCACCTGGCTGCCGGGAGCGGCCAGACCTGGTTCTGCCCACCCAACTTCTTGCATTCCATCCAGTTTGCAGCTGCCCAGCAGGGTCGGAGTAGCTGTGAAGGTTGTGGGTGCTGGACCTCCGGACATGAGCGTGGGTTTCATCGGGGCAGGGCAACTGGCTTTTGCCCTAGCCAAGGGCTTCACAGCAGCAGGTAGATTCCTCTAGGGCCAGGGAGGGTGCTAACGTGGAATGTCTGGGTTAGTGGCCTCAGTCTTTTGGGAACTGGCAGGCGCCATATGTTTGGGGTTGCTGTCCTAATGGGGGTGAGGGGTGTTTCTCTGCTGTCTCCTTTCTAGGGATGCAGGGCAGAGAGGCTAGAACCAGCCTTGAGGGAGGAATTCTGTCCCTTTCAGGTGTTCTGGCTGCTCACAAGATAATGGCCAGCTCCCCGGATATGGACCAATCCACGGTCTCTGCCCTCCGGGTAGGTGCCAGGTGGACGCAGATAGGAAGTCTGACTTTCTTACGGTTAGGGTCTAGGGTTAAGGGTGAGGGCCAGAGTGGGGAGCAGCTGTAGCCCCCCCCTCCAGTGGGAGAAGCAAACCTGCCATAAGGAATCTCCAGATGCTGCCTCCTTGCTCTGTCGTGAATGCAGCTGGTAGAAGAGGGTGTTGGTCTAGAATGGGATTGCCTAGGTAGGGGTTAAAGGAGCCCTGCAGATGGCCAGGCAGCCCTGAGACCAGATAATGGACCAGGGGTGGTGGTGAGTACAGCTTCTGTTTGCTATGGCTCAGTCGGGATTGCAGGCTAAAGACGTGGGGGTCAGGCTCCTGGCTTGAGACCCCCATCCACCTCTGGAAGGTAGGCAGCTGCAGAGACCACAGCCATTATAGCCTCACGTAGGATGGGCAGAGCTGTGGTTTAGAAGGCTTTTTGGCTTCAAAGGGGAACATTCCAGAGCCTAGTGCTTTTTCCATGTCTGGGTAAGGACAGCTGAGTGGGTTTTGACCCCCAACCCAGATGGCACCACAGTCCAGCAGCCTTTGGGCTTCTCTCCGCTCAGGGCTCTCGGCTTTGTGGGTAGACAGCCCATGAGGCAAGCTGAGTCCCCTTGCATTCCTGCAGAGGATAGGGGTGAACCTGACATCCCACAACAAAGAGACAGTGCACCACAGCGATGTGCTCTTCCTGGCGGTGAAGCCACACATCATCCCCTTCATCCTGGACGAGATCGGTGCTAACATTGAGGACAGGCACATTGTGGTGTCCTGTGCGGCAGGTGTCACCATCAGCTCCATTGAAAAGGTGGGTGCCATCGACCGGCTCCATTGGGCTTTGGGGAGGGTGTGGTCGGGAGCTCTGCTCTGCGGGTCTGGCTTCTTTACCCGCGCACAGGGCATAGCAGCCCAGGCCACAGCAAGACCTCGGGAAATGTTCAGCTGAGGAAGCAGGTCCACACTCGCTTCCATGCCTGGGGTGAGCGCAGATAGCCAAGGCCAGAGTAAGAGAGCTGGTTTCTCTTCCAGAAGCTGACAGCGTTCCAGCCAGCTCCCAAAGTCATCCGCTGTATGACCAACACCCCAGTGGTGGTGAGGGAGGGTGTCACTGTGTATGCCACAGGCACTCACGCTCAGGTGGAGGATGGCAGGCTCGTGGAGCAGCTCATGAGCAGTGTGGGCTTCTGTACCGAGGTGGAGGAAGATCTCATCGATGCTGTCACCGGGCTCAGTGGCAGTGGCCCTGCCTATGTGAGAACTGGACGGATCGGGGGTGGTCGGGGCTGTGGGCGGTTTCCAGGGCCTCTGTGCACCTCTGTGTCTGCTGAGCCCTGTTCTGGGTTCCAGTGGCTGAGAATGCATCTCCCCACAGGCTTTCACGGCCCTGGATGCTCTTGCTGACGGTGGTGTGAAAATGGGGCTTCCAAGGCGCCTGGCTGTCCGCCTGGGGGCCCAGGCCCTCCTGGTCAGTGTTTTGAAATACTTGTGGGAGGTGTTTCTTACTAAATCCAAAATTGGTGTCCTGGGGACATATGAGAGGGGAGTTAGCAGTGCTTTGGTGGCTGAGGGCTGTACTCTGTAGAAGCAGGTAATCAGGGCCCGACTGCCATATGCCCCTTTCTTGTCACAGGGGGCAGCTAAGATGCTTCTGGACTCAGAACAGCATCCAGGCCAGCTCAAGGACAATGTCTGCTCTCCCGGTGGGGCCACCATCCATGCTTTGCACGTCCTGGAGAGTGGGGGCTTCCGCTCCCTGCTTATCAATGCGGTGGAGGCCTCCTGCATCCGCACGCGGTAGGTCCTGCTATCGCCCACTTCCCAGCCACCTGCTCCACACACCAGAATCCTGGCTTCAGGGGTTTCAGTGGAGTTAATCACTTAGCCGATACCACTGAGCCCTGGCCTGGCCATGAGCAGGATTTTGGACGTTTCAAGGTTCCTTGGGTCACAAAAAGCAACGCCTCTAGCTCCCTTCCATTGCTCTGTGAGAAAGGGTCTGTAGCCCTCTGGTCCTGCAATACAACCTCCGTTCAGTTTCACTATCATAGGGAAGGGGCTAGGCTAGAAGGGTGGCTGGGAAGGTTAGGTGGCCTGGCCCAGCACCTTCTTCATGGCTTTCCCAGGTTAAGTGAGTTAGCTAAGCCGGCAGCGTGCTGGCCGAAGGAGCCTGGTGAGAGCTGAATGAAACACGCCTGGGTTTTCTCAGTTGGCGTAAGGTAGAACCGAGGCTGGGAACCACTGTCCTGTTCATGTCTGCAGGGCAAGCCAGCAGTGCCTTCCCGGCCAGTGTCCACCTTCCAGCACAAATGCCTAGAAAAGTCTGAGTTGCTACAGCAAGGCTTAGACGTGGGACCTAGCCACCTAGCACGGCCCATAGAGGAAACAGGAGAAACAAGATCCTGCCCCAAGATGGGCAGTGAAAGTTTAGGGCTAAGAGTTCTGAGTGATCTTGATGGCTTGATGTTGTAGCCAGGGTGACCCTGAGTCACTGAATGGTGAGTCATGGTTGTGCAGCTGTATAACAGATAGGGGGGTTGCAGGTGTAAAAGGCCCAGGGATGGGGTCCCACTGGGCACTGCCCACTGAAGATGCTGCTTCACTGTCCTTTCTGAAAAAGGCAGACCCAGTGTCCCCTTGCTTTTCTAGGGAGCTGCAGACCATGGCTGACCAGGAAACTGTCTCCCCTGCTGCTATCAAAAAGACTGTACTGGACAAGGTGAAGCTGGAGTCCTCTGCTGGGCCCTCTCTGTCTTCTTCTGGCCATATTAAGCCACTGCCCTTCAGCCAGGCCCCAGCAGGCAAGGAATGATTCACCTGCCCAATCTCCTCCCTTCTCTACTTTCTTTGTTTCTTTTCTTTTCTTTGTTTTTTGAAACAGGGTTTCTCTGTGTAGCCCTGGCTTAGAACTCTCTCTGTAGACCAGGCTGGGCTAGGATTCACAGGTTTTTTGTTTGTTTGTCTGTTTGTTGCTGTTATTTAAGCAGGGTTTTTTGCTACGTAGTCCACGTTAGCTTTGGATTCTCCATCCTCCACTCTAGTTTCCCAAGTTCTGGGATTATGAGTGAATGTCAACATGCCAGGCTCCTTTTTCTTTTAAGATAGTGGCTTGATGCATTGCCTAGACAAGACTCAGACTTCTGGGCTCGGATCAATGCTGCCGCGTCAGCCTGGGCTCGGAGCACGCTCCTGCGGCAGCCTGGGTTCGGAGCAAGCTCCCTTGTCAGCCGCCTCCAGGCAGATCCCTGGGCTGACCCACGTCTTCAGTTTCTGCTCTGGGGCTCTCTAGCTCAAAACCACACAGAATATCCCCAGAGCAGGTGCTTGCTCACAGCCAGGTCAGCCCAAGGGTCCTCCAGGAAGCGGAACATCACTGGGGACCTCCCCCTCTTCAGTTTCTTCTGGAGCTTAGTTAGGTCTGTGGGGTCTTCACGCTCCCTTGCCCAAGGTCGGCTGGGTTAGCGTGGCCCCCTTCCTGTGACCCACTTACACGTGGTTGCCTGTCCTTTCTGGGAAGACTGCCTAGTCGCAGACATCCTGTACCTCCTTCTGGGGACTTCACCCCCTACCAAGGATCCCAATAGGCAAAGGGAAAGGGACTTCTCAGGTAGCTCATGAGGCTTTAGCTTGTTCCCGAACTAACTCACCAAATACTGTTACTTCTCTTCCTATGCTTTCAGTTGAATAATAATAATAAAAAAAATTCCCAAACACTCTCATTTACCTGTTTGTCACCTGTGGAGTGAGGCTTGCCCGGACAGCGGGGTGTAATGCCGAGGGAGGAGCCAGTAACACAGTCCCATAAAGCTGGCTATGGCCAGACTCCCATAGGGCAGAGGGCTACAGAGCTTCAATGTCTCTGTCATGACAAATCTGCCTGAAGGCTGGCACCACAGAGGGGCATCAACCTCTTCAGTCCCTACTCCTTAGCTTTCCAGGGAGAGATGTCTTTGCTGGTGGATCCAGGCTGTGCAAGGCCAAGTTCCTGGCGAGGAGGAAACCTTTGAAGGAAGTATCATAATTCTCCAGATGGACAGAATCAAGGTGATATGCATACATATGGACAGAATCAAGGTGACATGCACACATATGTACAGAAGTGGTAAGGAGCCTCTGCCTCCTGAGTGCTGGGATAAGAAACACGCGCTGAAGCACGTGAGGCAGAGGCAGGAGGATCTCTGAGTTCGAGGCCAGCCTGGTCTACAGAGCGAGTTCCAGGACAGCCAGGGCTACAAAGAGAAACCCTGTCTTGAAAATAAAATAACAACAACAGAAATCTGTTGTTGCTACAACTCCAAAAGCTGGTATATAAGGGCTGTGTGTGGCCTTGACTACGCTACAGGGAGGGGAGACAGTCTAAATATTTTCAGACAAGATTAATGTTTGGCCAGGCAGTGGTGGCACATGCCTTTAATCCCAGCACTGGGGAGGCAGAGGCAGGTGGATCTCTGTGAGTTCGAGGCCAGCCTGGTCTTCAAGAGCTAGTTCCAGGACAAGAACCAAAAAAAACTACGGAGAAACCCTGTCTTGAAAAAAAATTAACATTTGAATTAGTGAACAAACAAGTAAACAAAAGCACATCAAAATTAGTAGACTTTTGGCTGAGTGGTGATGGTACACACCTTTAACAGAGACAGACCAGTCTCTGAGTTCGAGGACAGCTAGGTCTATAGATTGAGTTCCAGGACCAATAGGGCTACAACAGAGAAACCCTGTCTTGAAAAACCCAAAATAAGTAAAATAATAAGATAAATTAGTAGACTTTGATGAAAAGAACGCATTTTAGGGCTAGAGAAATGACTCAGCAGGTAAGAAGGCACCTGGGTCACCTCCTGGAGTATCCTCCTGGGTCACCTCCTGGAGTGGAGTGTCCTTGCTACAAGTCCCAAAGAATCACATAGACGTCTACATCAATTATAAACTGGTTGGCCCAGTGTCTCAGGCTCTTTTTATTAACTAATTCTTATAACTTATATTAGCCCATAATTCTTGTCTACCTTGACCACATGGCTTGGCACATTTTTCGGCAAGGCAGTCACATCTTGCTTCCTCTGTGGCTGGGTCACCACTGGAGACTGGATCTTCCCTCTTCCCAGAATTCTCGTTGCCCCACCTCTACTTCCTGCCTGGCTACTGGACAATCAGCATTTTATTAATAATAATACAAGTGACAAAATAAAAGACCATTGTCCCACAGTACCTCCCCCCTTTTTTTAAAACAAGAACTCTGAATCTAACATCCTTTTTTAGCTTTTTTCCCCCTGACCATTATCCAGAACAACTTGTAACCAACATTCTAAACAAAGGAAAATATCCATAGTCCATTTTTTGGGAATGTGGGTGTAGTTTTCCAGGATACTTCCTGCTGATTGGGGGTGCCTGATGCTTTATTTTTCTCCTAAGCCTACAGATATTTTTAAACACACACTAAACCATTTAGAGGTTTTCTTCTTCTTTGAATCTATCTTTACTGAATATCACTCTCTTTTTCTAACCACATGAGTCTTTAATTTGCTAAGCAATATAGCTAGGATTAAAGCCAGGGCTTTGATGGCTGGATCCAGCCCATTCTTTAGCTTTCTGAGAGTCCAGCCTCATGGCAGAGGTACCAGCAGGAGCCATGTTTATTGCCACAACTCTATGGCATTTTAAGGTTCCTGCCACCTCCCAAAAGCATGCAGTCAGCTTTTCATCAACACCATTTAAGTGTTTTGTGTCATGACCTCTTAAAAGAGCTGCAGGGTTTTGCAGCCAATGCTGTGTCAGGAAGCCTCTCTTAAATGAGAGCACTTGCCTCTTTCAAGCAGAGTCTACCCAAGAAAGTGCTGCTATCAATAAGCCATGCTTTACTCTGTTGACTGAGGTTTCTGTCCTGCCTGGTTCCCACAGTCATTAAGTCCCAAAGAAATCACACAGAGGTCTACATTAATCATAAACTGATTGGCCCATTAGCTCAGGCTTCTTATTAACTCTTATAACTTACATTAGCCCATTATTCTTATCTGTGTTAGCCATATGGCTCAATACCTTTTTCAGTGGTGTAGTCACATCTTGCTTCTTCTGTGTCTGGACAGGACTACAGAGGGAGCTTCCCTCTTCCCAGAATCCTCCTGTTCTCATTGACCTGCCTCTACTTCCTGTCTGGTTGTCCTGCCTATACTTCCTGCCTGGCTACTGGCCAATCAGCATTTATTTAAAACATAATTGAAAGAATATAGACAATTGTCTCACACCGTTACTCTATTCTTTTCTGTTTAGAATTACTTCCCAAGCTCTCTCGGGCTTTATGTGGATGCAGTTGTCCACGTGGACGCCATTCTGTTTGACTGAGGTTTTCTGTCCCACCTGGTCCTGTAGCCGTTAAGTCCCAAAGAATCACACAGAGGTCTAAATTATAAACTCATTGGCCTAGTATCTCAGGCTCCTCTTATTAACTAATTCTTATAACTTATATTAGGCCATAATTCTTATCTCTCTTAGCCATGTTGATGGAGGAAGGTCATTGGTTAATTAAATAAAGAAGCTGCTTGCCCTGATAGGTTAAAACATAGGTGGGAGGAGTAAACAGAACAGAA
>NC_022014.1:83771441-83776020 GCF_000317375.1 Microtus ochrogaster | reverse complement strand
AAAAAAAAAAAATTAATAAATAGACTGGACAGCTGTGGTACATGCTCTTTTTGTTGTTGCTTTTGGTTTTGAGTAAGGGTTTCTCTGTAGCTTTGGAGCCTGTCCTGGAACTCACTCTGTAGACCAGGCTGGCCCCTCAAGCACAGAAATCTGCCTGCCTCTGCCTCCTGAGTGCTGGGATTAAAGGTGTGCACCTGGTACAACAGACCTTTTTACAGAGGCCATGAATGCTCATGTTTCTCTAAATAGAAGCCAGTGACCTTGGAGCTGGGAAGATGAGACCCCCACCTCAAAAGGTGATATATGCATTCTTCGGGGAGCCTGAGAGTTGACTGGGAGCACAGGTGAGCCAGAGGCTTCCCGTGCAGCGGAGAGCAGGCTGCTCAGAGGAAAGATGTCTTTCAGGAGGCTTCGTATCAGCATCTCACTCCCTTCTCCTAGTTTCCCACAAACAGCTCAGAGAGAACCCAGACAACTGACAGGGCTGGAAGACAAAATCCAGCTGTGGTAAGAAACAGCGCTGGAGGCATGGGGGACCAGGAGGTTTGAACCACTGCCCACGAGCTGGTTGTACTGAAACTGTGTGGCAGATGGGTTGCCTGGAAACGAAACTTCTTGAAGTACCATTCTGTAAAAGAGAGCTTTGTTTGAAAGACTCGTGCAATGAACCTACTGAACGTCTCTGTTCTCTTTTCTCCACCACCATTCCCGGGACAAGTATGCTGAGCCCGTGTGGGGAGCCAGGCGAGGGTTCCTGAGTGGGTAGATTTACATGGTGAGGCAGCTCTGCCCTTCACCAGTGACAGGCTACAGTTACATGCTCCTGGGGTCTTGTTTCAATATGGATTCTAGTGTTCCTCAGGCCTCCCTGCATGAATATAAGCACATTAGTTACCGCTCTATAGAACCCTGCGGACCCCGAGGAAGAGTCTGGAGAGTGGGTCACCTCCTGGAGTGTTCCCCTCGCCATGGAACCCTTGGGATGAGTGGCGTGACATGTAGAACCAGCCTCAGGGTTAACCCCAATCCCAGGGTTCTCCACCCTCAAGAAGCAGCTCCACACCGCAACCCCACAGACTCCAGAAGAGTTCATCCCTGATTATTTCCTGTAACACGTGTGGCCCTGGGTGTGTACATGCCCACACTTTGTTTTGTTTTGGTTTTTCGAGACAGGGTTTCTCTGTGGCTTTGGAGCCTGTACTGGAACTAGCTCTTGTAGACCAGGCTGGTCTCGAACTCACAGAGATCCGCCTGCCTCTGCCTCCCAAGTGCTGGGATTAAAGGCGTGCGCCACCACCGCCCGGCGATGCCCACACTTTGTAACAAGGCGAGGTTTCTGTGGTTGCTGAGCAAGGATGGGGGAGCAAGGCTCCCTGAAAGTGGAAGGAAAGATGATTCTGATGTGTGATTGTAAGTCAGACTGAACGCTGCAAGGACCAGGATGTAAAGGAACTGGGAACATGACTCAGAGGCCACCCCAGGACCCCATAGCATGTACTGACTAAGGGTACTTGAGCAGGTGACACAAGGGCAAGCAGCAGCAAATGAAAGAACAAGTCCTGATGCCAACCTGCGCATCCTGCCGGGCTGCCCTTGACTTGGTATTTTCCTAGCCCAATACTACTGTAATCCGATATTTCTCTCCCATCTGCCTGTTCCCAACTACTCAGCTGCTGTTTCCCAAACAATTGACTCAAAGGCTTATAGGAATTATCAATACTCAGCCAATAGTTCAGGCTTATTACTAACTAGCTCTTACCTTTTTTTTTTTTTTTTTGGTTTTCCAAGACAGGGTTTCTCTGTAGTTTATGGAGTCTGTCCTGAAACTAGCTCTTGTAGACCAGGCTGGCCTCGAACTCATTAACCCATATTTCTTATTTATGCTCTACCACATGGTATTAGCATGGCACATTCATGTCCTGCTTCCTGTGTCTGGCTGGCGACTCCTGACTCCACCCTTCTCCTTCCCATCATCCTTGGTCACTCCGCCTATACTTCCTGCCTGGCTGCTGGCCAATCAGCGTTTTAATAAGCCAAAGGGAGAGACAAATCTTCATAGTATACAAGAGGATTATTCCACAGCACACTACACCCACCCTTCCAGTCCCTCTCAGCAGGGTGGGGGAGTGGCTCAGGGGCTCTCTGGAACCGGCACTCAGTGATGAAGATGAAGATACTGAACACAAGGATGCACTAGGCCTCTCCTCTGACCTAATATTTGCTTGTATCTCTGTGTGTGTGTGTTGTGGGTGTGGTCCAGTGATAGTTGTGGGTGTGGTCCACAGATAGAGCATTTGTCTAGCATTGTCTCATACCCTGGGTTTAACCCCTAACATTGGTAGGGAAAAGCTTGAGAAGTTTGCATGCCTAGAATCCCAGTTCTTTTCTTAAGATTTATTATATATAATATAATATATATTACATATATATTATTCTGCATGTATATATGCCTTCAGGCCAGAAGGGGGCACCAGATCTTATTACAGATGGTTGTGAGGCACCATGTGGTTGTTGGGAATTGAACTCAGGATATCTGGAAAAACAGCCAGTGCTCTTAACCTCTGAGCCATCTCTCCAGCCCCTGTTGTTGTTTTTTTTCAAGACTGGATTTCTGTGTAGCCCTGACTGTCCTGGAACCTGCTTTGTAGTCCATGCTGGTCTCTGCCTCCTGAGTACTAGTATTGAAGGTGTGCACCACCATGGCCCAGAAAGTCCCAGTAACTCTTGGGTGCAAGAGTTCCAAGCTAATCTGAGCAACAGAGTGGAACTCATCCTCATAAATAAAGACACTAACAAGGAGGGCATGGAAGCTCATGCCTATAACCCCAGCACGGAGGCTAGAGCAGGAGGGTTGCTGCTGAGTTTAAACCAGCCTGGGCTACAGAGTGAAAGTCCATCTTACAAGTACGACAAAAACAAGGGGAAGGAGGGTGGAGATAAAGAACAGAAACTCCGAGACATAAGGAGTAATTCCACGTTCACAGAAGCCCTGTACTCTGAGACTCTAGCTACACCCAGCGAGAGATAAAGACCCCCTACACACTCCCCAAAGAAATACCACATTAAGAACAACTTTTAGCCCTACAGATCAGATGGGGTCAATAAATTGAGGAGCGGGATTCCAAAATAATAATAATAATAATAATAATAATGATAAGTTTCTTGAAGCTGGCAGAACGGACTAGAGGATCCTGGGTTAGCTTCTGCCGTACCTTCATCTGTTACTCAGTGGCAGTGAATCATGACGAACACACACAAACCCATCGCCAGCCCTCTTGACCCTTTTCCCTCGTCACCCGCCTTTCAGGACGAATCATCTTCCCAGGCTTTCCACCTGAGAAGGGAGGGCCAAGCAGAAAGTTCTGAAACTGGAATGAAAACTTGATCTCTCCCATTATCCTTCTTTTCCCCTTTTTTTTTTTTTTTTTTTTTTTTTTTTTGGTTTTTCGAGACAGGGTTTCTCTGTGGTTTTGGAGCCTGTCCTGGAACTAGCTCTTGTAGACCAGGCTGGTCTCGAACTCACAGAGATCCGCCTGCCTCTGCCTCCCGAGTGCTGGGATTAAAGGCGTGCGCCACCATCGCCCGGCTTCCCCTTTTATTTTCACTTCATTCTCCGGGATTATCAAAAGCAAGGGGAAGTTTCTGCACAGGAAGAGTAGCGGCAGAATGCCCCGGAAGCAGTTGTAGTTGGGTGTGGGGGGACGGGTGCTGGGGAGGTGCACAACTCTTAATGAAAGAGCATGCATGGTACCCAAAGAGATGCTGCACAGCTGCAGGTGAAGTGCCTAGCACCGTGTGGAGATGAGGATCACCCGTGAGCATCCTCCGGGGCCCAGTGCCATCTTGGGGCATTTTGGGAACATGGGCTGGGGTCTGGACTGTGCCCCTCAACAGCAGCCGCGTCCTTTCCAGCTCTCTGACCCATGCAGAACCCAGAGGACACCGCTGCAGAATGGGGTAAGAAATTACACCGCTGTGTCCCACCATCAAAACAGGACCCCGCGTGGTGGCGCTCGTACGATTCTGGCTCCCGGGAGGCAGAGGCAGGAGCATCGCCCGGAATTCAAAGCCAGTCTGTGTCCGCTATATAACGAAACCTGTATCCAAGTAGAAAAAAAAACAAACAAAACCGAAAATACCCACGCAGGTTCTGTCCCATAGACCTCGGCCTGGGCTGGCGTGGAGATCTGCAGGGAGCGTGAGCCGTCAGCGTCCGGGTCCGCGAGAAAACCTGACCCGGCAGGAGCTCGCTCCGCCGGGCGAGCCCCGAAACCAGTCCCGCGAGACGTCGCCTGGGCGCGGCGCGTTGCCAAGGACGACGGCGCGGGGCTGCGCAGGCGCGCTGGGGGCGCGCTCGCCTCGCGGGTCGCCGCCGCGCCTTTCCCTTTAAGCTCGGGCCAGCCGCGTCGCCGCTTCATGAATGGAGCCCACGTGACCAAACATCATGTGACGTCTGAGGAGCGGCGGCGGCGGCGGCGGATTCTGAGCCCGGTCCGGCCCGGCCTTCCTAGCGCGCTCGGCCCGGCCCGCGCGAGCGCCCAGTCCCCCAACGCCCCCGGCCCGGACCCCTCCACGCCCG
>NC_022014.1:83741214-83771291 GCF_000317375.1 Microtus ochrogaster | reverse complement strand
GGGGCCTGGCCTCGGGGTTGCGGCGCACCCCACGGCGGCGGCGCGTGCCTCGGTTTCTCCGCCGGCCCGAAGCCGGCTGGCTCTTCGCCGGTGCCACCCCGGAGCTGGTGGACCGGGCGAGGGCGAGACTGGGAGCGGGCGTGCGCGCGGCGGACCCCGGGTGCCCCGCGGGGGGCGCGATTGTAGGGCGAGGTCCGCGCGTCTGGCCCCGGGTCAGCGGGGTGGCTCGCACCGAGCTGCTGACTCATCAGGTGTCCGTCGGCTTCCGAGCGGGCGGGGTCGCGCGGGCTGGCAGGGGTGGCGGGGAGACCCTGCTGAGCGGCTTGGGCTCGCCACGCGCGTGCGAGCCCAGCGGAGACGTGCTGAGTCATCAGCATGAGGTCACTCGGTGCTCCTGCTGACGCTGGGCCGGGGCGGGGGGCCCAGGCCCCGCTATCGGGCCGTCTGAGCGGGAGGCAGGGCTAGATCCGGGCGGCGAAGGTCGGGCCAGGATCCGGGGTCGTGTTTAAGTTTGACGGACCTGTGAGTTGGAGGCAGAGGCCGAGGCATTGCAGGGGCGCGCCGCAGGTTACTCCCGCGGTGGAAGGTAAAGCCCCAGGCTTACGCATCCCTCCAAGGCTCTTGGGCTCCCGGTCCAGGTCCCACGCTTGGTCCAGTTCCCCAAACTGGGAGACCGGTCGGAGTACGCCGAGGGGAGGAGCTTAGGTGGGCCGAGCCTGCTTGTCTGAGAAGGAGGCTTTCCTTCTGAGTGACCCTGGCTGAGTCGGCCCCGGACGGAAAAGCCTGGGAGCCAGGGGAGAAGAAGGGTGTGTGGCTGGAAGGAAGCCGGGACAGCTCTGCCAGCTAAGGGAGGAAAGGGTGGATCTAGTAGCCGGTGGGAGTTTTCAGGTGCAAGCATGGAGCGGAGAATGTAGTTCTCATTTACCTCTACGTTAACCCTGTCAGAAGAGTTTGGGGTCTCACCGTTGCCTGAAGTTGGGGAAAAAGTGTGTGCCCTGTTGTGTGTCTGACCTGATGGCTGCGAAGTTTTGGGAAGTGACAGCCTGTGTGGGGTGTGGCCTCCACCTTTGCGTGAATGTGTGGATATTTACTGTCTTCTCCGTACTGCTTTCCTTGCCCGCGGTGTCATGGCTAGCTGAAGTTGACCTTGTGGATTGTGCATAGGGCTGTCCCCTCAAACACTTACCACACCGAGCTCCGAGGCTGTTTGTAGGTACCAGCTGTTTTCATTTGGGGGGGGGACTTTATGGCCTATGAAAATTCCAGGTCTCAGAAAGGTGTTTAAGCTTTGGAGTCACCGTGCTTCTGTGAACGCAAAGTTTGAAGTTCTTTTCCAATAATGTCAGTATCTGAAGGAGGAGAGACCTAAGTTCATGTCTCTTGAACTGGAGTTTGCAGGCAAGGTTGAGCAAGGGTGGGTGTCTTGCCTGAGTCTGATGTTCAGATTGTCCAGTTGTTAGCCTGAGTGGGTGGCCCCAGTCCCATGGTGCCTTGTGATTATCCATAGCTGTCAGTATTAGGAGGAGGGCGGAGTTGGGGGGGGCAGCTGGTCTTGACCGACTTCTCTGAGCTTCTTCCTCAGGCTCTGCAAAGCGCTCTCTGAACTACCCCCTAGCACAGCTGTCCCCCAAAACTGTCTGCCTAATCACTGTGTGAGCCTAGGTTGGCAGAAGCCAGGCAGGCAGCTGGAAGCACTGGCTTTGCTGAGGCTTGCTGCTCCCCCTTAAGCATACATATGAGAATACCATGAACGTTTGCGCGCGCGCGCGCACACACACACACACACACACACCTTTGATCGGGAGGCAGTTGGCTGTACTTGTGCTGAGTTCAGGCCTTCAGTAGAGGGTGAAATCTGTTGAGGAGGCACTTTTCAGCTCCCAGCCACCACACTCTGCACTTTTCTGTGCAATCGCAGGAAGTTGCTGTTTTGAGCTGTGAGCGGAGCTCCTGCTAGGGCTGTCGTCTCTCCCACCTCTGCTTGCGCTCCTGGTGCGGGTCTGGGGCCAGCCTGTAAGAAAGGCTGATGCCCTTCAGACCTCCAGTTCTGGCTTCCCTCTTTCTCTTTGATCTGACAGGACTCTTGCCTTTGAAAATGCTCTTAATCTGGTCCTGGAGAGAAGGTCCTCTGTGTAATATTCGCATGTAGCCACACCTCCTGTGCAAGACCAGGAGTGTCAGGGCCTCTGCCTCCCTAGCTCACACGCTGGTTCTCTTGAGAAGTGTAAGGCGCACCCCACCCCGTACCCCCAGCACATTGTTGCCCGAGATGCTTACAGCCTCCTTTGAAAGAGACTGCAGCCACCTCACCTGCAGTCCCATCCCACTTCCCTGCTTCCCACCTGGAAAGGGGAGGAGGTCGCTTTACCCGTGGTACCGATAGGTGCTGGACTAAGCGGGGATTCCCAGCCTGGGTGTACACAACTGTTCTTGGCAAGGCTTTAGAAAGCTGAGCACGAGATTGAGAGCCAGAGGGGTGGCTGACTGTAGGAGGTAGCTGTTTTGCTTTTGTTCCCTGGCCGTGTGGTCACTGACCCTAGGCAGAGAGCCAGAGACTAGCCGGTGACCCAAAGGGGCTAACTCTTGCCTGCTTCCAAAGCCAGCAGTGCCCTCCCCTCTGCTCATTGTGGGGCCCTTGTGAAACGCACAGTGTCGGGTGGGGCAGGAGCACAGGATGCTGCAACCAAGCCACAGGATGGTTACTCCATCTGTAGAGGAGGTGGACAGGGAGGACTGGAGGGCCTGGGCTCAGCTCCTCCCAGCTGGACTGCCTGCTACCTGGAAGGTGAGAGGGTTCCCAGTCAGCACAGTTAGAGCAAACCTGGTTGGTCCTCTGCCAAAAGGAGGCAGGAAGCAGCCTCCTAAGTCCTAAAGGGAGAAAGGACTTTGTTTTGTCCTCAGGGTCAGCTTAGGGAAGCATGTGTGGGAAGTAGGACCCTGGAGTACAGGTTCCCAGACTGACCCTTGCCTGCTCTTGCTCCCAGTAGTGGGTCTCCTGGGGGACTGTTGGCTGGCCTCAAGAACGGGAGAGCCACTCAGGAAGAGAGGGAGGCGATGTGCTGAGTCAGCGTGAGTCGCCAGGAACAGCGCGCTCCGGGGCAGCACTGGGGTTATTTTTAAAGCTCAGCTTCCTTCTAGGCTTGCCCCTCCTGCAGCCCAGACCTTCTAATCTCGCTCTGCTCCTTTTGTCTTTTGCTTTCACACCGCGGGTTCTTCCCTGGGTAAGACCTCCTGATCTCCCCACTGGCTCTCTAGGGAAGGGCCTTCTGAAGCAGCCCGGCTCAGGAAAAGCAAGGTGCCAGGGCTGTCCTCAGGTCAGGTGAGGGGCAAAGTTCT
The DNA here is from genome assembly GCF_000317375.1 of Microtus ochrogaster. Lineage (NCBI taxonomy): Eukaryota > Metazoa > Chordata > Mammalia > Rodentia > Cricetidae > Microtus > Microtus ochrogaster. The sequence continues at coordinate 83,767,955 of NC_022014.1, read as the reverse complement.
GTGGGCTGAGCACTGGACAACAAACTTCCTGTTGGGGTGTGAAAGGAGTCTACAGGGTCCTGACCTCTGCTCCATGTCTTACAGAGTGCCTGCTCATTGTGCCCCCGGGTTATGACGACCCCCAATAAAGGAAACAAGGCCTTAAAGGTGAGTGGAGACGCTGGGTTTGGGGGGTGGCTGGGGTAGCAAGCTTTCCTGCTCTGCTGTGACCCCCGTGTGCTGTTCCGCTCCAGGTGAAGCGGGAGCCAGGAGAGAATGGCACCAGCCTGACCGACGAGGAGCTGGTGACCATGTCGGTGCGAGAGTTAAACCAGCACCTGCGAGGCCTATCCAAGGAAGAGATCATCCAGCTGAAGCAGCGCCGGCGCACACTCAAGAACCGTGGCTACGCAGCTAGCTGCCGAGTGAAGCGGGTGACGCAGAAGGAGGAGCTGGAGAAGCAGAAGGCGGAGCTGCAGCAGGAGGTGGAGAAGCTGGCCTCTGAAAACGCCAGCATGAAGCTGGAGCTTGACGCGCTGCGCTCCAAGTACGAGGCCCTGCAGAACTTTGCCAGGACCGTGGCCCGCAGCCCTGTGGCCCCAGCTCGGGGTCCCCTTGCTGCTGGCCTGGGGCCCTTGGTCCCTGGCAAGGTAGCTGCCACCAGCGTCATCACGATAGTAAAGTCCAAGACAGATGCTCGGTCATAGGGACACGTGCAGTTGCCAGGCAGGTCTTTAAGGGGCCACTAAGTGCGTGGCAAAGTTGGCAGCCCTGTCCCTCTTCCTTTCCTTTTCCTGTCTCTTCTCTCCCTTCCCCTTTTTCTTCCCTGCAAAGCACAACCTGCACCCAGGGGCGTTGGGCTGGGCCCCTTGATATCATCCTTGTCGTCACGCGTGTGTTTTGTACGTTGGGATTGGTCAGTTCAACAGTGATGTTGGGTTGTCCCTAACCCCTTTGTACCAAGGCCATGCAGGCTAGGAGTCCAGAGTGGGCACCGTGGGAATGGACAAGAGTATAAGTGGGCTGGTGTACTGGCTTAGGTCTGCCCTTCCTCTCTGGTGGCTGCAGGGGGACTTTAGAGCTCTCTCTTCAGATTCCAGTGGGCCTCTCAGCCTGATCCAGAAAGGGAGAGATGGCTCTGTCCTGAAAAGTGGTTATGTCTTGAAGGCCCTGGATGAGTAGGGCCACCAGCCCTGGCACTGGGGCAGGAACCATGGTGCTGGAGCCTGGCACAGTGCACTGGATAAGACCAAATCGCCGGTTATAAGTGTGGGTGGCCGGTGTGTCAGTGTGTCCTGCAGTGGGTCCGGTGTCGCTGTTTACATGACCTGTGTGTGGTTATATAGCCCTTTATTTAAAAGAGAAGTTCCTTTTACGAAGTTATTAAATTATATGTTTAAGAGCTAAAAAGAAAAAAAAAAGAAGAGCTGCAGAGTATTTATAAAATTGTCTTAAAAACAAAAAAAAAAGAAACACATTTGACCGTATAAATGGAAAAGGGAAGAAAGTATAGTAGAAACTTTGCTAGTTAAAAAAAAAATCCCTTTCTTGTAAACTTGGGGACAGCTCTGTGGCTGTTGGAGTTTAGTTTTTATACACAGAGTTATGAGACATTACTTATAAAACTTAGTTTAAAAAAAGAAAAAGAAAAAAAAAAAAAACAAGCCAAGCTGCGAGCCGACCAGAGGCCGTCCTCTTTGATATCTCTTTTGCAATTGTACCGAAAGTGACTTACTCCTTTGCCCTTCCTGCTTCCGTCTGGCCGGTGCCGTGGTGTTGTCCGTGCCTGGTGAGGTTTTGTGCAGCCGTAGAGTGCTGGTGCTTCTGGTGACCTTTGACCTGTGGCTGTCCCTGTGTGCGGGTCTTTTTTTCGTGTGTGTGTGTTTATTCGGGTTTTTTTTGTTTGTTCTTTTTTTTTTTTTTTTTTTTTCGTTGTTGTGGTGGTTTTGCTTCTGCTGGCTTGCTGGACCTGGGTTGGGCTGGGGTCCCAGGCAGAGCTTACTCCACTGGAGTATGGGAGACTGCCTGCCGGCTCACAGTCTGCACTTGTCCGTTCCCCTGCCACGGGGTCCCTCTGAGCCTTGGCTTCGCATGTGGGTCTAGGGCTTGGGTTGGCGGAGTGGCAATCAGTGAAATTGGGAGTCGTGTTGGGCCCCCATGCTGCTTCCACATCCACCACCTCTGGTCCTGGATGGTGGCATTGCAGGGACCAAGGAGTCACTGTGGGTGCCCACGGGGCTGCGTCCTACCTGTCCCTGGCTGTCTTCCTCCTGGCCTCAGCTTTGTTCCTCTAGGCTTCAACTGGGGCCTCGGCTAGGCCACCCCAGAGGCCTACCTTGTGGGTTGGGAATCCTATCACCCACCTATCCCTAAAATCCCATTCTGTGGGATGTTGTTTCCCGGGCAGTTTGGTCAGGGGCCCCCCTTGGGAGCCACCTATTCTTCCCTGCCTCACTGTGAGAGCCTGGAGGCCTCTACCATTGCCAGACAAGGGCTTTGGCTTCAGGGCCGGGTCTGTCTCTTCCCCATTGTCTGCAGCTCTTGGCTCTGGGCCCTTCTTATGCCTCCCTTCAGGATCTGTGTCTTCCAGGGATCCGCTGTTCGGCTTGGAGGTGCTTCTCCGCAGGGTCCAAGCCTGCCTCCTCACCCCAGCTATCCAGGGAAGGCTGCCCACCTTCCAGGCTTGGCTCAGGAAGCTCCTCGTAGGTGGATGCCCACCTGGTCGCATGGCCCTTGTCCTCTTGCTGGCGTTGCTGTTGTCTTCTCTGGGGGCCTGGATCCCTGACAAGCACAGAAGTGTGAGCTGGTGAAAGGAAAGACAGGCCTAATAGGCCTTTACCTCGTGGGCAGCGGATTTTCACTCAGTTTAACCCAGCATGCAGTGCTCTGGGAGCAGGACCTCTGCCAGCCCTGGCGTTGTGGTGGGCTTCTTTGGCTCAAGGTGCTCAGACACTCCCGCTGATGCCGGGGTCAGATGTGAGTGGGAGTCCCGACTGTCAGTTATACGTTACCAGGTGACCTCACCCCCTCCCTTGGGCTCTCTAACTGGTGCCCAGATGAGTTGCTGATCCTGACCGTGGCAGCAGAGCTGGGTGGATTATGCCCATGCCTAGCAGAGGAGAGGGGCGGGCTTTCCAAGTTCTCTGGTCCTGGCTGAGTGGTAGCAAACAGTTGAGCGTGGCCGTCCATGTGGGGAGAGGAGGCTGAGGCCGTGCGTGTGTTGAACAGAAGCAGCAGATGGTAGCTTCTGCACTGGGTAGGGCCATGCTCGTGACCTTCAGATCTGCAGCCTCTGCGCCCCGAGTTGGGAACATTCCCTGCTGAGCCCCTCTCTTCCCTTCTTGATTTCGCGACAGTAGATCTGTGTCCAGGCGTGACTCCTGGCTGTCTCTCTGATCATTGTTTATCCTGTTTTCCTACTGTGAGGGTGTTGTGTTTGACTTTCTGACACAGCTACGGAGAGCTTTGGCTGAGGTTCTCCCAGATTACTCTGCTAAGTAAACCGTTATTGTGAGACTTCCCTCCTCCCTTGACTCTGCCTGACCTCCTTCCTTGGACATGGACACTCAGATTTCACAGGAAAACCCACATGGGGTGGATCAGTTTCCTCTAGAGTATGGTCCCAGAGAGTCCTCCCCCTCCACTGTGTCTGGCTGCTAACCTGGGTGTTTGTACCGTTAGTGTAGGGCCTCCATGGCAACCCTGAGTTATTCTGGGTTCTCTGTCTTCACCAGGCGTTCCTGCAGGCTCTCCTTCCTCAGTCCACCATCTTGGTCTGTGTGTGCTAGCAGCAGTCTTGGTGTTCGGTGCCAGGGTGTGCAGCTTTGATAAGCTACAACCCACTTGGAGATGGTGAGGCCACTTCCCTGCTACCTCCCTCTGTGGTGTGGCCACTTGGCCAAAGCTCCCATCCACAGCTGGGATGTCTGAGCCACAGCCTGCTGCACTGTTTCCGCTCTGGGATCTTCTGAGTTACTTTTTTAGGCTGTGGTTTGGTGAAAGGAACCAACACATTAACGATTTTTTTTCCCCCAAAAGCCACTGAATAATTCCTCTTGGCATGCTTTCATGTCCCCATTGGCTGCCTGGTTTGGGAGCCCTTGTGGAGAAGAGGACAGAATCGGTACCATGCACAGGCGTGGAACTGTGAGAGCGGCTCGTGGACTGCCTGTTTCTGGCATGTGTCCTGGGTGTGTGCTACACCTGCTGGGCCCGCTGCACACGATTCTGTCCCTGGAGTGGCAGCATTAACAGCATGGGTGTCTCTGGAAGTTTGAAGTGGACTGTCCTAGGAAGTGTCCCTGACAGAATTCCCTGTTCTCTACGACCCCAGTTGGGTTTTCAGCCCCTCCAGCAACTCTATGCCCCAGTCAGTGCTATCTTTCCTCCCATCCTCTCTGTCTGCTAGTCCTTGAAGCCTTTAACCAAATGGGAGTGGGTACAGAAAGCCTTCTCCTGGCAACTTAGGGCAACAGGACAAGGGCTATTGTGTGTCCAGCTCTGTTGGTCTCCTGGTGCTGAGAGATGTGTCCAAGCAGAGTTGATCAGCCCCTGCCTGCCCTGCAGGGCTGAAGCCAGGGGGAGGTTAGCAGAGATTACCCTAAATGGGGTGGGAGTTCTAAGATCTAAGTGAGGGGGGTCTGGGGTGTGGCTGCAAGGTGAGACCCAGTCTCCTGCACCTGGGTAGGGTCATCAGGGATCTGGCTGCGAGGTGAGGCCTGGGTGTTCGCGCCAGTGCAGGGCGATCAGCCGTCTGGCCTCAGCAGACAGCAGCCTTGGTGCCCACCCGTGCCCTGCGCAGTATTTATTGCTAAATTATTGTCCAGGAGGGGCGGCGCTGGGCCTGGCCCCCCGGGTATTTATTGCTGTACATAGTGTATGTTTGTGATATATAAGGTTTTCTTTATTTTGTATATGATCAATAAACGCCTTTTAAAGAGACCTGTTGGTGTTTCTTTGCAAAGAGAAGAAGGGAGGGGGCGAAATTAGGGTGAGAAGGGCGAGTCGGAAGGGGCGTGGTGCACGGGGCGCGCGCATGCGTCTTTGCGGCTGCCGGGCGAGGCGGAAGCGGAAGCCGGAAGCGCAGTCCACGGAGCGATGGCAGCCGGTGGCGGTCTGAGCCGCTCGGAGCGCAAGGCAGCTGAGCGTGTCCGGAGGCTGCGGGAGGAGCAGCAGCGGGAGCGCCTCCGCCAGGTAGGCTACCGTCGCGTCCGCGGCCGGACCCGCGCGTGCAATCGCTCACCTCTCGCCCGTCCGCAGGTGTCACGCATCCTGAGGAAGGCGGCTGCAGAGCGCAGTGCGGAGGAGGGCCGGCTGCTGGCCGAGAGCGAGGATCTGGTGACCGAGCTGCAGGGTCGGAGCCGGCGCCGTGAGGGCCTCAAGCGGCGTCAGGAGGAGGCGAGTCGCGGGCTGCAGGCTGCGGGAGGCGGGCTGCAGGAGGCGGGCGGCGGTCCGTATGACCAGCCCGGATCCCCGCAGGTGTGTGATGACCCGGAGGAGCTGCGGAGGAAGGTCCGGGAACTGGCCGGAGCTGTCCGGAATGCCAAACACTTGGTAGTCTACACAGGCGCCGGGATCAGCACGGTAGGCGCGGGCCTGCGGGCTGGGTCAGGTGTAGGGCGCCCCCTTCTGGGACACAAACTTGGACTGCGCAGTGCTGGAGTTGGGTAACTACCCAAGTTCAGACAGTCACTTCTGAAGCAGCTCCAAGGCGTCCTCTTTTCTCAGGGACCCAAAACAACTCTGGATTTAAGATTTAACTAAGGCAAGCTGAGCGTGGTGGCACACTCCTTTAATCCCTAGCACTCCAGAGGCAGGCGGATCTTTGTAAGGTCAAAGCCAACGTGGTCTACATACGGAGTTCCAGGACAGCTAAGGCTATGCAGAGATTTTGTTTTAAAAATGGTAATTAATAATAATAATAACAACAATACCTTGTTTTTAAAATGGCATTATTATTATTATTATTAATAATAATAGTAGTAATTTAAGCGAAAGACTTTGAGGACACGACTTCTGACAGCCAGTTAAATAGGGCATAGTAGCCAACTGCCTGCTGGTGTCTTCTCCGTTAAAGTGAAGGAGACAGACGATTGGCCCCCATGATGTGGACAGACTGGAGCCCTAGACTTTCTCCTGGTCTCCTACTCCTTAAGAAAGACAATAGAAAACCAGTGTTGTATCCCGGACCTCTAACCTCGGAACTCAGGAGGTGGAGCCTGGGAGAGGAGGAAGAGCAAAACCAAAAGCTTGAGGCTAGCCTGGCTCACAGCTTGAAGCAAAACCCTGTCTCAAAACAAACAAACAAACAAACAAACAAAAAAGAAGGAAAGATTCACAGTACAATGGGTACAGACGAGAAATGCTGTACTCTTGGCTCGGAACTGACATATTTATATGATCAAGGGTGAGTGTGGCCTGTCTGGCATAAGTAGGGTCAGCCAAGGTGATTTCTGTTCTCAAGCATCCCCGAGGTGGTCTGGAGAGAAACCTCCACCTCCGTGGAGCACTTGCCGTGTGAGCTCAAAGACCTGGGTTTGGAAAGGCTGAGCAGTGGCATCCTCCTCTAATCACAGCCCTGGAAGGACAAGAAGACTCCCGGAGCCTGCTGGCTAGCCAGCCCAGCCAAATCCAGTGCTTGAGCTTGGCCCTCAGAACCCGCGTGGTGGAGGAGAGAACTGACCGCTACAGGTTGTTGTCTGACTTCCACTTACGTGTTGTGGCGCTAGCGTGCCCCCCTCAACAAATGGGTTCAGAACAAATAAGGTGGAGATCGATTGAGAGTCATGTGCATGTCTGCACATGTGTGCACAGATGTAAATACATATAGAAACATACGGTAAAGAAGGCCTTTGTTAGAAGATAACAGCCACAGTCATAAACAGACGAGCACAGTGTCAAACACGCGAACCTCAAGGCCAGGGAGCCCTTGGGCAGCCCTGCTGTTGGCATGGCACTAGCACTCTGCAGGGAATCGTGGCGTTGGGGAGCAGACAGCATTGCCCAATAGCAATGTAAGGAGCATTTGCTGCTCTTACTTGGACGTCTGGGACTCTCAGCCCTGCACTGATCCGCCCAGTTACGACTTTATAGCAGTGATATTGATCATCACCTCCTCCGACCTGGCCATAACTAAATACTGCGTGCAGCTTGAAAATGTTCTCGTCCTTTGTGTATTGGGATCCCTGGTCAGGGCGGGTACCTCCCCGAGCATAAGCAGCAGTGAGGACACAGAGCTGCGCCAGCCAGGATCCAAAAACTCTTAGATCCTAAATGCTTTCTGTTTTTCATAGAAAATTAGCTGACATTTATCTCATCCAGGAGGTTTTGTCTATAAACTCAGAGTTAAAGCTACTCAGAACTCTAGGATATAAGTATTTGGACGGAGGTGCGCTTCCTCCCGGGCCTTACTCTTTGCTGAACATGACTTGAACACTAAGTCCTGTTCCTTTGGACACCCGTGAGCCCTTCAGTGTTTGAGGTAGATGTGGACACTACCAGGAAGTGACCTATCCTACCAGGAAGGACCCTGAGGTAGGGCAGGATTCTGAGGAGTCTGGAAGGGTGAACTGGCCCAGACAGGTCAGCAGTGGATGGAGCGGACACTGGTCTGTTGACAAACCTGGAGTCTGGCATGCCCTACATGGGGCGTTCTGTGGTGCCTGGGCTGACTCCCTCTCAGTAGACTTATCTTTTGGTCCAACTGTGCAGGCAGCTTCTATCCCAGACTATCGGGGCCCCAATGGAGTCTGGACACTGCTTCAAAAAGGGAGGCGTGTGAGGTGAGCGTCTTCCAGCCTTCTCGCCTGCCTAGAGAGCACTCGGGCCTACCCGATGCAGCTCTCACCTCTCTTCTCCCGCACCCCACAGTGCCACCGACCTGAGTGACGCGGAGCCCACTCTCACACACATGTGTATCGCCCGTTTGCATGAGCAGAAGCTGGTAAGAGCCCAGGAGGGAAGCTGCTGCGTCACCTCCCAGTCGACCCCGTGAAGAACGCTCCCAAGCAGCTCAGGCTCCTGTTTGACCCCTGTCCCGAACTGTTAGTCCCCAGGTTCCCATTCAGTCTCGGTTGGGTTGGGGTGGCTACCGGGGAGGTTTGTCAGAAACCTCCAGAGAGCTGCTGAGCAAGTAGGGGAAGGAATCTGCCTGGGCGCTTTGGGAACCTGAAAGAGAATGACTCGAGAGGGTATTGGTCCAATGCCCCAAGCTGCTCCCCAACTTGAAGGAGTAGTACAGACGCTTGCTCTCCTGGATGCTCCCAGTGTATCAGAGCTAGTCAGGGAGCATGTGGCTCCTTCCCTTGGCCAGACTGGGCTCAGGAGAATCTCCCTGCTGCGGGGTGCCTCCTCCATCCCCTCCTGACTGGGCTCAGGAGAATCTCCCTGCTGCGGGGTACCTCCTCCATCCCCTCCTGACTACCTCCATGTTCTGCTTCCCAGGTGCAGCACGTGGTGTCTCAGAACTGTGATGGACTCCACCTGCGCAGCGGGCTGCCACGCACTGCCATCTCCGAGCTCCACGGGAATATGTATATTGAAGTGAGCAGTACCAGAGGGGCACAGGGCCTGGGTGACGGACAGATCTCACTTATCGTGCCCTCTCGTCCCCAGGTCTGCACCTCCTGCATCCCTAACAGGGAGTATGTACGAGTGTTCGATGTGACAGAGAGAACCGCCCTTCACCGACACCAGACTGGCCGGTCCTGCCATAAGTGTGGGACTCAGCTCCGGGACACCATTGTGCACTTTGGGGAGAGGGGGACATTGGGGCAGCCTCTGAACTGGGAGGCAGCGACCGAGGCTGCCAGCAAAGCAGACACGATCCTGTGTTTAGGGTCCAGCTTGAAGGTGCGTGCTGGCAGTACCGTGAACTCATCGCAGGTTGAGCGTGTTCCGGGCCTGCCTGCCCAGCACTATTTAGCGAGCTTTAGATTCGCCGTCTTAATCATCATCTCTTACTGCGTTACATCTGTCCATCCCGGCAGGTACTCAAGAAGTATCCCCGCCTCTGGTGCATGACAAAGCCTCCTAGCCGGCGGCCCAAACTCTACATTGTGAACTTGCAGGTAACATGAGTGCTTAGCGCGTCTTCATACCTGAGTCTCAGCTCAGAAGGGCCAGGGAGATGTGCCGCATTAGTGTGTCCTGGGAGCCTTGTGCAGGGCATGTTCCTGGAGAGGGCTGCAGCCTGCAGGGGAAGCAGAGGACAGGAGGTCACTCTTGTCTGCCTTTCTCGTCTTCAGTGGACCCCGAAGGACGACTGGGCTGCTTTGAAGCTTCATGGGAAATGCGATGATGTCATGCAGCTCCTCATGGATGAACTGGGCCTGGAGATCCCTGTCTACGACCGGTGAGTGGGTGCAGCAGGGCCCCGTTCCTGCCCTTCCGTGTGACGGGCTGTGTCTGTCTTCTGTGAGCCTCCAGAGGGACTGGCGGAGGCGAGGCTCCACCACCTGTGCACACCCTTCCACCCTGACTGGTATGGTGCCTCGAATCTCTGTGAGGAGAGGGGGGCCTGCCATCGTGTAGATCCCTGCAGCCTGGGTGCACCTGTGCGGGTGAGCATGGCGCGACTCCGGTCAGATAGAATCTGTGTCCTTGGTTTTGGGATGTTTGGGGAAAGCGTAATCAAATTGCCTTGATGCAGAATGTGTGCTATTTTAGACTTGGTGTGTATTGAGTGAAAAGTTTACACTTTCTTTCTCTGTGAATTTTCAGGGTCTTAGAGGGGAAATCAGTAACTTCTTTTAATCAAAGGGTTCAAGAAATTAAGGATCCCTTCACCTCTGGGCCTGGCAATTCTTGTATGTTATGTTTGTGGTGTGTTCTGTGACGTGGGCCTCTCCTGTGCTGTATTGTTTTTTGTTGTTATTGTTGGTTTGTTTTTTGGATTTTTTTTTTAACATTAACTTAGCTCATTTTTTTTTAATCAGTGCTTATCTGTATCTTATGTTTATAATATGTGGTTCTGCATCTCAGTCAGAAACATGATTTCTTCATGGTGTAGTCTGTAGGCCATGCCTCCCTGGTCAGCTGGCCTTCCCTCCCATCCCTGTCATACCGTCTGGGAAGGGGAAACGGGTCTGGTCCACCTGCCCCCATCCATACAAGTGAAAGGTGGGGCCCAGAGTTGCTAGCAACTTATCCTTGGTGATGGAGCCGCCCTGCAGCTAGCACTGCCCCTCCTGTGTGTGCCTAGCCCACTAGGAATGGATGAAACACTAAAGAGGCCAGCCAGGGCTGTTGCTGGCCTTGGAGTTGCCACCCAAGGAGATTATCCCTTGAAGCTCTTCTGTAGCTTGGTGACACCGAAGCTGCTACTAGCCAAAGCCCGCCCACCGTTGAGACAGTTGGCCTCAGACAGCTTTCCCGTGCCTGGGAGGGTTGTGACTGAGGGGCTCAGACCTGCCTGATGCTGCTTTTCCTCCTGTCAGGTGGCAAGACCCCATTTTCTCCTTGGCCACTCCCCTCCGTGCTGGCGAAGAAGGCAGCCACAGCCGGAAGTCGCTGAGCAGGAGCCGAGAAGACGCCCCACCTGGGGACCAGAGTGCCCCGCTTAGCTCAGCTCCCCCCATTCTGGGAGGCTGGTTTGGCAGGGGCTGTGCCAAGCGTGCGAAGAGGAAGAAAGCTGCCTAGCCAGGTGTCGACAGAGAACCATGGGCACTTTGTAGACGCGGACTCTTGTTCAGGGGCCTCTGTCACCGTGAAGGCTGCAGCGCCCCCACAGGATCCAGTGGGAAGAACTCTTGGGGGTGACAGTTCACGGTGACGTTTCTTTAGCCATTTGTCCTTGTGATTGCACCTACAGGGGCTTGACTTTCAAGGACACCTTCCTCCCTTCACCCTCTTCAAAGGTGGCAGCAAGGCCTTTCTTCGTTTTTCCGGCCTGGCCAGCAGAGGAGCCCCCCACTGCCTTACCTCATTCCAGGCTAGTCTCAGGGCCTCACTATTTCTACTACTTACGACTAAAGTGTGTTCGCTTTATAGAAACCTTTTTCTGTGTTGGGTATGCGGCACAGGGGCGGGTCCAAGCCCCCAGTCTGAGCAAGTCTTAATAAACATCTCTCTACTGCCTTGGTGTCCCAGTGACTGCTTCATGCACCGCGGAGTATCTGAAAATACCTGAGGGCCAGCTACGCAGTGCTTATGAAAATCTCAGCCCCACTTGGGAGCGGCACCCACCTTTAATCCCAGCACTTGGGGAGGCAGAGGCAGGCGGATCTCTGTGAATTAGAGGCCAGCCTGGTCTACAGAGCTACTAACCCAGGACAGCCAGGGCTGTTACATGGAAAAACCTTGTATCAGAAAAAAAAAGTAAATCCAGTCCCTAGGAATGCTCAAGGCGTGGGGCGAACCTGCCATACTAGCCGGCTCCCTTTGGACGCAGGGCCGGAGGGATTTCTACAGGACACTCCGTGGGAGTTGACCCTGCTTGGACTAGGACCTGCGACGCACACCATTGGCCACCAATGTTGGCCATTGGGGGCGGGGCCCGGCCGGGGGCGGGGCCTGGAGTCGTGCTCGCAATTGGCCGCGGCAGGCGGGTGAGACCCGCGTGAGCACGCGCAAGCGTTGGGGGCGGGGCCAGAGTCCTGCGAGTCGCGGGAGCGCCCCGCTCTTTCGGGGGCCTGCGGTGCCATGATCCGGAACGGGCACGGGGAGGTCGGCGCTGCCGGGCGCAGGGTCCCGGCGGGCCAGCGCGCCGTGCGGGTGTGGTGCGACGGCTGGTGAGTGCGGCGGCGGCGAGGGGTGGGCGACCGCCGCGGGGTCACGCACCGGCCGTTGGCGGATCCCGAGTCTTCCGAGGCCGCACGAGGCACTCCGGCCCCCGGCCACTCGGAAGTGTTGCGTGCGGGTGCACCGGGCAGCGCTCTCCCCGGAGACCGGAAATGCGGCCGTTCGACCGCGGTGGTTCTGACCCAGGTTCCCGGGGTTGGAAGGCCAAGGGCTCCCTGGCGAGTCAGCCCGTGACGCTGCTTCGCTCTAAGAAAGTCGTGGAACTGTCAACAAGCAGAAGAGATGTTGGCCTTTCTGTAACTGACTGCCCCCAGCCCTTCGTCGTGCCTAACCCGGGTGGATGAGAAGGGATGCAGAATGCTCACTAGGGCTCCCCAGGGGATTCGGTCGGGGAGTAGACTGGACTTGGTGCATTATCTCGTTTGTTTTGGTTTGGTGGTCCTGAGGATGCATCCATAGCCTGGTACAAGCTAGGCAAGTGAGCTACAACTTCTGCCCCTCCCGCTCTTCTGCACCCGAGTCACCAGCAGTGGCTTTGACTTCGTGTCAGTGGACTATGACCTTGGCTCAGCCACAACACTGTGCCCTAATCCCAGTTGCAGACTCTGACCTCCAACCTTGCCCTACCTGTCTAGTGGGCACAAAGGCTGGCCCAGAGTTTACCGTGGTGCCTGAGCCTGCTAGGGTTGTCTGTTTTCCTGCCTCCATTCTGTGAACTGTAGCAGCTATCCTGGGCTGCTCGGGTCACCCGATGACACCCCTCTGGAGTTCTGGAGGAAGCTGAGCAGAGACTGTGACCCAGCACTGGCCCGTGGAGAAGAATACAGGTGGCCCCAGTGTACAGTGGTACCCTCAGTGCCCAGCATGTTGCTGGGTTCCAGGTAGCTTTGACCTTGACCGTGTAGTCACAGCCAGACCTAGATTTGAGGATAAAGACTCCAGGACCAGGTGACGGTTCTTAACTTCTTTCATAGTTAAGCCAGGCCATTTGTTTGGGGCTGGCCTGTCTGAGGGTAGAATGGAGTCTGCTCCTAACTCAGGACTGTTGTCTTGTTTCAAAGCTTGAGTGTGGCTTGTTGATCTGGGGCTGAGTCTTGCTTAGGGTGCAGAAGGTCCCACGTTTAAGTCCTGGACAAGTTCTATTTTGTGAGCTGCGGGTGTCACTTACCGGCTCTCTGGATCTTACCAAGCCTCCTCCCTGAACTGACCTGGCACTGACTGAGACCATTCCCTAAGTCCGGTATCTAGGGTGTGGACAACTGAGAACCGACTTTGTCTCTGTAAGCCCCAAATCCAGGGGTTTGGTTTAGTAGCCCTCCCAGGGGGCTTCCAAAGGAGCAAAGCTGCGGTCCTGCACAAGGCCCCCAGTGTCCAGCCGAGATCAGTATAAGGCCTGACCACCCACCTTGTCTGCCCTCACAGCTATGACATGGTGCATTATGGTCACTCGAATCAGCTGCGCCAGGCACGGGCCATGGGAGACTACCTCATCGTGGGTGTGCATACCGATGGTAAGGTGTGGGCTGCCGTGCCTGGGACCTACTCCAACCAACGGAGCTTGCGGGGGTGGGGGAACAAATCCTGCCTCCTTCCCCAGAGCACAGCAGTGGCTAAGAGTTTAGTAAGTAATGCAGCCTGGTCCCAGCTGTAGAGAGCTGTGGCTACACTGGACGGGGCATCTCCAGCTGTATTGTCCACCCTACCCTGATTCCTGAGAACAGACTTGGTTAAAGGGTATCCTTACTAACCTGGGCACACAAGCTGGCTACATGGGGTCCTGCCTTGTGGGCTACGGCTGGGAGACTGGTGTGGTTACTTCCCGCTCTGCTTTGCGGTAGAGGCTCCTAAGGACTGGCCCCTGGAGACGGCCATCATTTGTCTTCTTTTGTCCGTTTTCTTTCTCTGTCCCTAGAGGAGATTGCCAAGCATAAGGGCCCCCCCGTGTTTACCCAGGAGGAGAGGTACAAGATGGTACAGGCCATCAAGTGGGTGGATGAAGTGGTGCCCGCCGCTCCCTATGTCACCACCCTGGAGACACTGGACAAGTTCAACTGTGACTTCTGTGTTCACGGCAGTGAGTGGGCGGGGCCTGGAGTGGGGGCTGGGCTCAGTCAGATGGTTGACAGCTGACAGGGTCTCAGGGGTAGAGGGCTCCTCGTCCCATTCCCTGAGAGCACTGGCACAAATGAAAGGGTCACTCTGGTCCCAAGGGTGCCCCGAGCTCTGAGCCCAGTGTGATGGTGCATGCACATGATCCTAGTGACGGGGAGACTGAAGCAGGGGCATTAAACGCTCCAGGTCACCCGGGCGATGGTGCTGTAAGCCATTAACCCCAGCACTCTGGAGGCGGAAGTAGGCGGACCTCTGAGTTGCCAGGTCTACACAGCACGTTCCAGGACAGCCAGGGCTGCACAGAGGCCTTGTCTCAAGAAATAAAACAAAAGTTCCAGGTCAGCCTGGACGACACAGCAAGATCCTCTCTGTCAGAAACAACAGAATCCTTTTGTGTGTGCGTGTCACCCCTAGATGACATCACGTTGACGGTAGATGGCCGAGACACCTATGAGGAGGTGAAGCAGGCTGGGAGGTACAGGTAGGTCCAATGGTACTCAAGTGCATCCCTTCCTAGCTCTCACTGATGCTCTGAGGCAGCTGGCAGGGCATTTGGGCCCACAGTCAGTACTGGATGCAAGAAGGAATTGCTTGTGGGTGACCTTTGTGTGGCCAGTCCTAGGGCAGCATTCTTTTTTTAAAAAATATTTATTTATTATGTATACAATATTCTGTCTGCGTGTATGTCTGCAGGCCAGAAGAGGGCACCAGACCTCATTACAGATGGTTGTGAGCCACCATGTGGTTGCTGGGAATTGAACTCAGAACCTTTAGAAGAGCAGGCAATGCTCTTAACCACTGAGCCATCTCTCCAGCCCCACTAGGGGAGCATTCTTGATCAGCACTGTGGGTAGGGCATCCATGAACTCAGTAGTGTCACGGGTGCCCCTGGAGAACTGGCCTTTTATTTTAATTAACTATAATTTAAAGAGCCCCTGACACTGACCTTTTATTTTAATTAACTATAATTTAAAGAGCCAGCTGTGGCCAATGGTTCCTACAGAAGACAAAGCAGCCTGGAATAGAGCAGGGTATAGGGCCCTGGGTCTTAAGAGAGGCCAGAGGGTACGATGCCAAAATGGGAACCAGAGCTGTGTGTCCCAAATGTGGCCTGCCTACTCCTGGGTGCTACATTGTACAGTTGAATGAACCCTCTGCTTCTGTCACTGATGCGAGCCCATTGCTCTGCCCCAGTCTGGTTTTCTGTTGTGGGGGGACTGGGTTAGGGTCATGTCCCTCAGGTGGCTGCCGCCTATAGCAGAGCCTCAGCAGTGTCTGGGATGAAAACCTCCACCTTACCTCTGCCCCAGAGAGTGCAAACGCACACAGGGTGTGTCCACCACAGACCTCGTGGGCCGCATGCTGCTGGTGACCAAGGCCCACCACAGCAGTCAGGTGAGTCCGGAGGAATGGGGTCTGGGACAAACAGGGAGGGCGGGGCACCTCCTAGCCACCCTCAGGTCCAGCCTGTGCTCTCCCTGACCATCCCATCCTTGGGCTCTGGGGCTGTGGAGGGCGAGGTCCCTTAGCCTCTTGCCCTTGTGTGCAGGAGATGTCCTCCGAGTACCGGGAATATGCTGACAGCTTTGGCAAGGTGAGTCCAGCCGGCTGCGAGGCTGCTCTGGAAATAGACAGCCACCACCAGCGCTCCCCAGCCTCCCACTGTAGGCTTCCCACGGGAAAAGGTTCACCCAGGGCTTCACTGTCTGCCCTCCTCCCTCTCTTTCCCAGTGCTGGCCAGGTACTGACCACCAGGCTTGGCCAGCTAGTGGATTCTGGGAGGGAGGACAGGCAAGAGGTGGCCAGTCCCAGCAGCCACTTCTTGGAGGAGGAGCAAGAACTGCCCACCTACAGGTGGCATCTAACCAAATGGCCTGGCCCTCTCTCCCTTTGTAGCCCCCTCACCCGACACCTGCCGGGGACACACTTTCCTCAGAAGTCTCCTCCCAGGTGACCAGATGGTGGCCTCAGGGTGCCGGGTCCCTCAGAGGGCTGTGACTGCTGGCCACTGGGCTCTGCGCCTGCTCCTGGTGGTGTGTTGCCAGGCAGAGCTGGTGTTGACTGCAGTATCTTCTGTGGCCACCGGGTGGAGCCACAGTCCTGCTAGCTACAGTGGTCCTGCTTGACCTTACCATGGTGTGTCCTTGCCCCTGCCCCAAGTGCCTGCCTGGCCGTAGCCCCCGGCTGTGCTGCTGGGTCATTCGCAGGCTGGGGTTGGGGGGAGTCCAGCCTCTAATGCTCTCTGCACATACGCCCAACACCCACTCCTATGACAGGGGCACAGGAAGCCCTGGGCTCCGAAGAGTGGCCCTGAGGGTGGGGGTGCTGGGAGAGGGGCACACATAGAGGCCTCTGGCACTAACTAGTTCCTTCTCTTGGCTAATAGTGCCCTGGGGGGCAGAGTCCCTGGACAGGGGTGTCCCAGTTTCTGCAGACATCCCAGAAGATCATCCAGTTTGCTTCTGGGAAGGAGCCCCAGCCTGGGGAGACAGTCATCTACGTGGCCGGTGCCTTTGACCTGTTCCGTATCCTCTCAGGGTCTCTGTGCCCCACAGTCCTGCCACAGAGTGGAACCCGTAGACTGAGCTGGGTCCCTTGGGTCTGCGCTGTTGAGGACAGGAGAGAGCCCTTCCTTGCTAGCACCTTACTGCCGCCCCTCACCCCTTGGGTTGGGGATGGAACCCAGGGCTCTGTATCTGAGACACATGACCACTACTGAGCTACAGCCCCAGGTCTCGCTGTTTGGAGACAGAATTTTCCTGTGTGGTCCAGGCTGACCTAGAGCTTGCAATGCTCCTGCCTCCACCATGCAAGTGCTGGGTATGCAGGAAAACACCATGTACAGCTCGTTACCGCTTCTTAATCCAGATGTAGACATCGGGCACGTGGACTTCCTGGAGGAGGTGCACAAGCTGGCCAAGAGGCCCTACATCATTGCCGGCCTGCACTTTGACCAGGTCTCTGCCTTTCTGCTTGTTCACTTCTCGGTACCCCATGAGCTGATGGGCCATGGGGTCCCTCACAGGTCTTCGCTGGGGTCAGTGGTAGGCACAGGTGGCCTCTAAAGGAGGGAGGCTCCAGGTGTCTAGTCAAGGCAGGCATGGATCTCTTCTGGAGTCCAGGACAGCCCTGCCTAGGGTTCCCGTGAGAGGGGTGCCTCTCCCAGCTTCTGCCCAGGAAGGCCAGCTGGGTGGGAGGGCACCATTTCTTAGCTGAGCAAACCTCCTGGCCCTAGGAAGTAAACCGATACAAGGGCAAGAACTACCCCATCATGAACCTGCATGAGCGGACTCTGAGCGTGCTGGCCTGCCGGGTGAGTGGGCTGGAAGAGATACTTCCCTGAGCCGTAGTAAGGCGGGTGGCGGGTGGCTGGGCCCCATTGGTGCAGTTTCTGTCCCCTACTGAGGAGTCTGAGGATTCCCTTTGCCCGCTGGCCCTGCTATGTTGCCCTGTCCCAGCTGGCCCCCTGGGCCTTCTCTGCCACCCTGTAGCCCTGGCTTGCCAGACATGAGAACTGAGTGAGCTGATTTCCCGGCTGTGTCTCTGCAGTATGTTTCAGAAGTGGTGATTGGGGCACCGTATTCGGTCACAGCGGAGCTCCTGAGTCACTTCAAGGTGAGGCTTCTCTCTAGCTGACCTCCTGGGTCATCCAGGGCCGCCAGGGCCAGCTTTCCTAGGTCTGGGCTAGCCCTGGGTGGTTGTCAGTGGTGGCAGAGCTTCTCTGAGGAGGCCTGACCCTTCCTTCCCCTTGTAGGTGGACCTAGTATGTCACGGGAAGACAGAAATTGTGCCGGACAGGGATGGCTCTGACCCCTACCAGGTGGGTTGCCCTGGTCTGAGTTGCCTCTGGAAAGTGGGAACAACCGTCCTTTCTGGTTTTGGTCTCTCGTGTGTAGAGGGGCACCTGGGGGTGTCTTTGTGGTCAGGAGGGTTCTCACCACCTTCCTCTCTTCGCACTGGGGCCTCCAGGAGCCCAAGAGAAGAGGAATCTTCCGTCAGATCGACAGTGGCAGCGACCTCACCACAGACCTGATTGTGCAGAGGATCATCAAGAACAGGTGTGGCCCCTCCCTCTCCGGCTCTCCCGCGGGTCGGCTGTGGGCGACTCGGCCATGGGCGGCTGGCATTGGAGGCCCGGTTGATGATGCCTGTCTGGCTGCAGGTTGGAGTACGAAGCACGGAATCAGAAGAAGGAAGCCAAGGAATTGGCCTTTCTGGAGGCCAGGAGGCAGCAGGAGGCACAGCCTGCAGGGGAGACTGACTGACTTCTGACCTGGAGGATGTCACTCACGCCCTTGCTCTGTGCCCATCTCTTCTCTCCCGACCCTGCTCTGCTTCTGTGTCCTGGTGTCAGCTCACATAATTCCAAAGGAAGCTGGCCTTGCTGGAGGATGCTGTTCTACCGCCTGTGAGGCGCCCACCGCCCACCTTGCCACAGGCTCAGTCCTTTGCACTGAGCTGCCCAGAGAGGGTGGCCAGCACAGTGAAGCAGCCCAGTGGACAGGAGACGGAGGAGTGTTGCTGTGTGTCCTTAGCGTCCACAGTTCCGACTGCCACTGCCCCAGTCTTGGTTGGGGGCGCCCCTCCTGCCTGACTGGAAGCTGCAATCTGCCGGCCCAGCTTTGATGAGAGGTACAGAGGGGGATGACCTGCAAGTGGTCACCCTCTACTTTGGGGCACGTTCTAGCACCCCATTCCTGATTCCCAGAAGATGTACTTCCCTGACGGCTGGGCCAGCTTGACTTTCTCTGCACAGACTCCGTGGTCCTCATTTTGTACCTCAGTGGCCGATGTAAATTTCTTTGGCTCCCTGAATAAAGCCTAGCGGGGGCACCCGGCGGGCACCTGGCCCCAGGAAGATGCAGGAAACCCGTCCACAGCAGGGATTCTTTTAGAGAAGGGAGAACAGGCCAGGCCAGGAAGCTGGGCAGCCTGTGTACCTGCCCTGGCTCTTCTGTAGACCCAGGATCTTGGCAACTACCAGGTTGCTGAGGCTCCTACAGCTGCCTCTTGGTGGTTGACTGTAGGGGAGTGCTGAAGTCCTGGCTTCTCCCAAACAAGGATGCTGCTGGTACTCTTATCCCACACCTGGTCTCTGCACGTACTGAAGCAGGTAGACCTGCCTTCTCTCTTCCCTTGGAAGCAGGAGAGCCTTTGTGAGCATATGAGACCTGGGGTCAGGATCTGGAGGAGGGGCATACCTACCTCCAGCCTGTACAGTGCTCAGAGGTACAGTGCTCAGCCCTGCCTGCTAGGAACGGGGGTGGTGCCCACGCTAGAACCCTGGGCTGTGGAATACTCAGCACAGTCTCAGGTCAAGGAAGCCACCGAGTGTGCTGGTCTCCAAAGGAACACTTCACTGGTAGGCATGCTCTGTGCCACCTGTGGCCTCTGGGTGAGGCACCATGGAGAGGAAGACACCCTCAACAGCAGGCTCAGGGGCTCCCAGACCAGAGCTCGCTCAGCTACGGAGCTGGCACCTGGGGGTGTTTGCCTTGGGCGGGAGGGAAGGCAGGACTCAAGCCAGCTGCCCACTTGGCTTTGTGGCCAGGGCCCAGAATATGTGAGGGGAGGGCCAGGCTCTGGCCCTCAGGGCAGTGGGCGTTTGGGGATGGGTCTAAGGGCTCCTGTGCAGTTAGAGCCTTACTCTAGATCAGTGCACCTCACTTCTGGTCCTGATTTGTTGAACATACAGCAGCTAAGTACTTAGTGCTTCAAGGTGTTTGGGGAGGGACTTTAAAAGGTGAGAGGCAGACAAGGTTAGGGGTGGGGGCAGCAGGAATTCCAGAAGCAGCAGGGTTGCCTAGAGTGAGGCTAGACACAAAGCAGGACTTCCGGAAAGAACCTAGGAACCTGGACTGACTTGAGGGGCAGCATGGTGGGGCTGTTTCAGATGACCTACTAGGAACTGTCTATGCCCAGTGCCTACTACTTATGTAGGGGGGGTCACCTGTGCAGACTGTGGGGTTGGGGAGCCTCTATACCTGTTCTTGCTCTGTGGAAGAGGGAAAGACCCAGCCTGGCCAGGGAAGGGGATGCTATAGGGAAGCCTAGCAGTGGCCGGAGGGCCTGCTTCGTCCACCCACTCCCAGGAGCACTAGTCACCTCCAGCAACCCTCAGCAGACACGGTTTGCGTCTTTATTCATTTAGCTATTTGCTGTGGAGCATGGTAGGAGTTAGGGGTCACGGGCGCCAACCCACATGACAGGGCCTGTGCTGCTTCAAGCAAGGCTGGACATGAGGGGTTTCAGGGCTCAGGCTGTTGGCATTCAGCCTCCTGCAGCGATAAGAAGACGTCCGCTTTACACTGCAAAGTCCCTGGGCTGTTGAATTGCCGCCGGCAGCTCTGCAGGTTCGGGGTCACCTCTTTGACACACAGGGCCTGGGTGGGCGGTGGAGGCTGAGGTCCCGCTTGTGCCCCACCGGCTCCCGCCACCCACCACCCCCTACCCCCTTACACTCACAAGGCTCCTTAGGCTAGAGCGCATCTCCAAGCGTAGGGGTCCAATTCCGGCAGGGAGTGCTGGGGACTCGGAGCGTCGCGGGGACGGGAACTTGTGGAAGTTGGACAGCAGCCCCGCGGCGCGGCCCACCGAGTAGTGCTGGGGTCCCGCCGCAGGCTTGTACCACGCAAGGTTTGGCGGCAGGAGCAGCAAGAGCAGCGCCAGGGCGGCGGCGGCCACCGACGTCCCACACTGGGCCATGGAGCTGTGCTGTGCGCAGGAGCAGGGAAAATGTGGCTGAAGTCTGTGAACCGGACTGGGCTTTACATCTGCAATGGGATGTAGGGCGGGGGAGGCGGGAACAGAGGCCGGGAGGAGGAGCTGGGAGGAGTGGCGTGGAGCACGGGCTGTGCACAGAGGATCAGTGGGATCTCTTACACCTTGCTGGGCCTGAACACTCATGTCACTGATGGCAGAGAGCCAATCTCTCCTTGCTGAAGTTGAACTGCCCTCTGAGGCTTACTGGCCAGAAGTAGCAACGCCCCCAGGCGGGATGAGAGACTGTCTTAGGGTTATTATTGCTGTGAAGAAACATCACAACCAAAAAACAACGTCAGGAGGAAAGGGTTTTTATGTGGTTAACATACTCCGTGCCACAGTCTACTAGAAAAGCGAAAGCAAGAACTCGGACGGGAACCTGGAGGCCATGGGAGAGTGCTGCTTCCTGGCTTGCTTCCTGATTTCCTCAGCCTGCTTTCTCATAGAACCCAGGACCACCCGCCCCACAATGGACTAGACCCTCCCAGATCAGTAACTAATTAAGAAATTTCCACTGAGTGCAGCGGCACCTGCCTTTAACCCCAGCACGCGGGAGGCCAGGCAGGGGGGTCATTAAAACAAGCTCCAGGACAGCCAGGGCTGTTACACAGAAACCCTGTCTTGAAAAGAAAATCCCCAGGCTGGAGAGATGGCTTAGTGGCTTAAAGCACTGGCTGCTCTTCCAGAGGACGCAGGTTCAATTCCCAGCACCCACATGGCAGTTCACAACTGTAACTCCAGTTCCAGGGGATCACATGTCTTCTGGACTCTGCAGATATTGGGGGAATGCATGTGGTGCACAGACATGCTTGTAGGTAAAACAGTCACACACACAAAAATAGAAATTATATATAGTAAAAAATGGCCTACAGTAGTGTGAGTTCTAATTGGTCTTAATAATAAAAACCTGGAGTCAGCTATTGGGGCGAAAGCTAAAAGGTCAGAGAAGCAGCACAGCCAGCCACTAGCTCTTACCTCTCCCTCAGACCAAAGGGGCGATCGTATCACTACAAGTCCTCGGACTGCATCTAAGCTCCTGTCTCCTCCTGCCTTGTAGTCCTCTCTCTGCCCAGCCATAACACTTCCCATCTGCCTAGTGCTGGGATTAAAAATGTGAGATTCAACCTTGAACTCACAGAGATCCCTCTGCCTGTCTCCTGAGTGCTGGGATTAAAGATGTGAGGCACCATCACATGGCGCTCTCTCTCTCTCTCTCTCTCTCTCTCTTGTTTTTCAAGACAGGGTTTTTCCCAGCACTTGGGAGGCAGAGGCAGGTGGGTCTTTTTGAGTCTGAGGCCAGCCTGGTGTACAAGAGCTAGTTCAAGGACAGCCAGGGCTGTTACACAGAGAAACCCTGTCTCAAAAAACTTAAGAAGAAGAGGAGGAGAAGAAAAAGAAGGAAGAGGAGGCACGGAGAAAGGCTACCTAGCTCGATGGCATAAGCTTTCTACAGGACCTGCTGTTCCTGCCTGGGAAAGGGGTTCAGGGAGAGCACAAGCTGTCGTGATGGGATTGTATCAGGGCGTCCTGACCAGAACCAGGGACTCTATATGCAGGGAGGGGTATATGCCCGGGCTTAGTTAGGGTCTTCTGATCTCCAGAGAGATTGGGGTGTGAGATGAGTGGAGCTGGTCCCGAGATAACAGATCAGAAAGACCCCAGTGCTAAGGAACCCAGAGTGAAGCCTTGTAGTCAGAGCCCTGAGGTGAGCCTGGAAAGAGAGAGACCTCATGAATACTCCATTGTACAGGAAGATGCTTCAGCAGGGTGACCTAGAATGGTGGATTTCCCCACAGAAAGTTCCTAGGAAAAGCACGGAGGGCACCCAGGAGGGTGAGCAGGCTGGGGATGGACAAACCAGCTAGGATGGACCAGACCTGTCAGCCCAAGGAGCTCCAAATCCACAGATCTCGACGCCCCTCTGCAGCTCTTGGGTATCCTTGGGCTGAGTTACACCCATCTCTATTTGTGCCAGCTGATGCCAGTGCCAGGCTCAGCATGCGAGAGGTAACCGAGCAGTATGGAGCTATAATCTCTCAGAAGCACAGATGTTTCAAGTAGGAGGTACCTCAAGGGCACTGTAGACAGCAAGCCATCATTGCCAACACCCTTGTAGATGATCCAGATGGCGGGGAGTCCTGCCCCTGCTTGCTTGGCCTGCTCTCCAGGCTGTAGGGCACAGGTGGTATGCAAATGTGTTCACTGTCCATGATCACTGAGTCTCTGAGGACTGTTATGCCCAAATCCACAATCCCCACAAGCAGACAAGGAAACCAATAGTCCCGTATGTAAAAGTAAAGAGCCTTTATTTTAGTCAAGTTTTCAAACTCTGTCTCTCCGCATGTCCAACGTATTGGAATAACCGGAGAGCCCCAAGCTCAACTAGAATAGGATTTTATAGTAGTAAAGGTGGGGGTGAGGAGTTTCTGAGGTTTTAAGACCCCTGATTGGCTGGCATTCATTCTAGGGGTGTCCTGGTTGGCTGTGCATTAGCAGGTGTTTCTATCTACAGTGCTTGGAATGCCAGGAATTTCCTTTGAATGGTCTGTTCTTGGGTAGGGGTCGGGTGATCCCAGCTTGTGGTTGGTTCCTCCTGCAGCCAGGCACCTTCTCTGGGTGAACAACTGAGACCCCAGCCTCCACTGAAATCCATCCATGGCCAGAGTCCCAGGTGATAATGGTTGGAAGAAATAAAGAACTTCCTTTGGGTGACCTGCCCAGACTTAGCTCACATGGCTGGCCCTCACAAGGACAAGGTGATGAACTGACTAGGACTCCCAGATACCACCCTAAACTAATTTCCACCCAGGAGCTTCCAGACACCGTAGGGCTGGTCTACTGTCCCCTAAGAGGCTGAAAATCCCCAGCTGTAGGGAATAAAGAAGTTTGCAAAGGGCTGTTCCTCCCGAGGGCACCAGAGGACGACATCCTCCTACCCTAGATCTGGTCTTCAGTCTGAGGAAGACACAGTAGTCTCTGAAGATCACCTGGGCATGACCAGTGCCTGCTTGGCCAGAATGGCCAGCTTTGCCCAGCTAGGGCTGGGGCTTCTTCCAGGTTAGGGCAGCAGATGGGCTATGTGCTCCTGCCAGTCCCCCAGCACAACACACCTTAAGGTCTCTGCCCAGCTTGGCCCTGCCTTAGTCTCTTCTACTTTTCCTGTTTCTGAGTTGTGACTCGGCAGTTATTTCATCAAGATGTTTATTCATAAGGGTTTTCATAACAAAACACACCGCAGCTGTATCAATGTCAAGAAAGCAGCAGCCAGAGGCCTCCAGCAAGGCTCGGGACTTTAATGAGTTTACTTATTGAATAAAAATGTCAATGATGCGATGAAAAAAAACGAACAAACAAAAAGACCTCCTTGTTTCAGCCAGAAGGAAGGCATCCTTGTCCCCAGTGCAGAACCAGGGCCCGGTGCCACTGTGAGGAGGGGAGGGAAGAGGCGGAGCCTGGCCCAGCGCTGGCAGAGGGAACACAGGCCTCACTCCTTGAACTTCCACTCTTGGCGACACATGGGGCAGTGCTGCTGCACCTGCTGCGCGTTCAGCCACTTGAGGATGCAGTGCATGTGGAAGCAGTGCGAACACTGCCCCCACACCAGAGGGCAGTCGTCCCCAGGCACCTTACCTGTAAGGGGGCGGGAGGGAAGACGTAAGGACACAGGAGAGCATGTGAAGCCAAGCAGGCCCCTCCAGGGCATTGGAAATGGCTCCAGCCCACAGGCAGAGCCTCTCAGGGGAGACCACGCAAGAATGTGACCCAAACCGTCCGTCCCCAGATATGGCCCACGGCTTGAAAGACCTACAGTGACTCCCTCACACCCTTCTGTGGAAAACTGACCTGGAATACCCAGAAGGTAACATTAAAATGGCTATGGTGCCAAGAAGTCACAACCTGAGTAGGGAACTCTGTCTTCATTAAAGGCACGCTGGAACTCAGGGAGGTTCTTTCCCTGGACCCCCGAGATCAACTGTACCACCCTGGTGTTCATGGGACAGCTGCTGAGGAGACTTGATATCAGCAGGTGCCATCCTCTCTCTCACCTGAACCCTCAGCTCTCCCACCTCTAGCCAAAGCCAGGGGCACAGGCTGCAGATTCTCACTCTGCAAGCCTGGAAGTCTTCCTCCATGGAGAAAGCCCAATCGGAGCCAGACAGAGTTGGTTTCATGATTAAAACTAATTAGGGCTATAGAGTTGACTCAGCAGTTACGGCACTTGCTGATCTTGCCCAGGACCCAGGTCCAGTTTCCAGCTTCCACGTGGCAGCTCACAACCACCAGCGGCTCCAGGTCCAGGGGAGCCAACGCCCTCTTCTGGTCTCCACAGACACTGCATGCATGTGGTAAACACAGATGGACATAAAACACCCATACACATAAATGAAAACAGATTAATCTTTTTTTTTTCTTAAAGTAAAATTTAAAAACAGGGGCTGGAGAGATGGCACTGGCTGCTCTTGCAGAGGACCTGGGTCCAATTCCCAGCACCCACATGTACACACCTGTCTGTGACTCCAGCTCCAGAGGACCTGAGGACACCTTCACACAGACATACATGCAGACATACATACACCAATGTAAAAACAAAAGGGGAGACTGGGAACGCAGCTCAGCTGGTAGAGCAGTCGCCTAGAATGGACAAAGCCCGCATTCTACCCCCAGGTTTGCACAACCAGACAATCCCAGCACCTGTGAGCTGGAAGCAGGAAGATGGAGAATTCAAAGCCATACTCAGCTACACAAGGATTTTGAAGCCAACCTAGGATACAAGAGACATGAGACCCCGCTCAAAAACAAGTATCCCTGGCTTCCTCAGACTAGAAAACCCTACTGAAGAAGGCAGAGCACAGGGCCACTATCAGCCTGGGTCACTGTACCCAATCCATCCTGGGGAACCAGTCCATGTCTGTCACTCTTGTGCTCAGCATGACTGAGCCTTTCTCTCTCTTTTCTTTCTTTCCAAGACATGGTTTCCCTGTGTAGTCCTGGCTGTCCTAGAACTCATTCTGACCCATCTGCCTCTGCCTCCAGAGTGCTGGGATTAAAGGCGTGTGCACCACCCCGGCTCCTAACTTCAGCAGAGCTCTGTTTGAAATCACCCTTTTCCAATTAGACTCAGACCCTATTGGCTCACAAACAAGATCACGGAGCTGGCTCATCTGTGGGTGGTCATGTGGAGGAGGGTGCTGTCCCTACAGGGCGAGCAGGAGCACTTGATGAGCGTGCTGGCGCACTGGCGGTGATTCATGCAAGGCCTGGTTAGTGCCTTGACGAAATTATTTTTTTTTTAATTAAAACACTTCTTGACAAGACTTCTTTACCTTAAAGCCCCCTGGGACCTGAAACAGATTTATTACAGCCTTGGTAACTTAATTTTCACAGGACTTTAATCTGTGAGAAAGCTGGTGCTTATGGAATCTCTCCAGAAAACAGACTGGACCTGTCAAACACTTGGCACAGTGAAGTCAACTCCCTCCCATTTAAACAATCTGTGAGCCAGACTGAGTCTCCCACTCTGTGTAGCTAACGGCCCTGTTTTAAGAAAGCCTGGGTCTACTTCACATGGATGACTCTAAGTGCCTAGCCACCTAAGATGCTTTCTGGCCACCCCTTTGGTCAGACCCAGCTAGGGTCATCCAGGTTGTGCCCCGCAGCCCACGTGTGAGTCACTTATGCATAGGTAAGAACAGGTAGTTCTGTGCCTGAAGGTGGCGCTGATAAGCAAGTTCCAGAGAGTTCACAAAGCTGTCTGATGTGACAGACGCACACGAGCACTTGTCCTCTGACTCCCACTCTGTGTGGCTCTGTTAAATAAAGATTCCTGGGGGGCTGGAGAGACAGCTCAGAGGTTAAGAGCACTGGTTGCTCTTCCAGAGGACCTCAGTTCAACTCCTAGCAACCACATGGTGGCTCACAACCATCTGTAATGAGATCTGGTGCCCTCTTCTGGCCTGCAGGAATACATGCAGGCAGAACACTGTATACATGAAAGACAGACAAAAAGATTCCTTCATGCTTGGTAAGAAACACCAGCTTCGCCGGGCATGGTGGCGCACGCCTTTAATCCTAGCACTCGGGAGGCAGAGGCAGGCGGATCTCTGTGAGTTCGAGACCAGCCTGGTCTACAGAGCTAGTTCCAGGACAGG
>NC_022014.1:83737383-83741114 GCF_000317375.1 Microtus ochrogaster | reverse complement strand
GCTAGTTCCAGGACAGGCTCCAAAGCCACAGAGAAACCCTGTCTCGAAAAACCAAAAAAAAAAAAAGAAACACCAGCTTCAGGTAACGCGGGTCTATTTAATAACAATTGCCACTTGTAGCATAGAGAGCTGGGACAGAAGACCTAACAGCACTCAGCAAAACAAAGGAAACATTTCTCATATCTATAGACTTTAGAGGGGAGAAGTTTCTGAGCTCAGCAGATTAGTGAAGGTCCTATGCCTGATCCCCACTATAGAAGCATCCTTAAGGGTGATTTTGTTGACGAGGTTGGGTTTTTGTTTTCTTGAGGCTGTATGTGTCTCACTATGTAGGCCTAGCAGGCACAGAACTCACTACACAGACCAGGAATGCCTGGAATCACAGATCTGTTCTGCCTCCTTGGTGCTGGGATCCAAGCCCCATGCCACCGTACCCAGTCTTCACGTGATTTCAAGACAAGACCAGTGGACGAGCCTGCGCCCTAGCTGCTCTAGAAGTCGAGGAAGGAGAACTCAAAGTTCAAGACAGAGTGCATTCGAGCCAACCCTAGGAATACAGCTCAGGGGGAGAGAGCCTGCAGAGCACATGAAAGGGCCTGTGTTCAATCCCCAGTCCCATTAAATAAGAAACTGATTGACTGATTAAAAGAGTATTCCTCCCCTTCACACTTTTGGAAGTTCCTTCTCATTTTTCCTTAGTGAATCTGCATTTGTAGCAGGCATGCCTATTATCCCAGCCCTCAGAAGCAAAGGCATACGGATCTCTGTGAGTTTGAGTTCAGCCTGGTCTAGAGAGATAGTTCCAGGACAGCCTAGGCAACCTAACAAAACCCTGTCTCAAAATATGAAACAACAAAAATTTACATTTTTCTACTTAAAATAAAAATTAGAACTGTGTGTTTAGTTGCTAATCATAAATGCTATAGATAAAACTTAAACCAAAAAAAACCAATGACTTCCTAGGACACACACAGCTCGCCGGGCGGTGGTGGTGCACGGCTTTAATCCCAGCACTTAGGAGACAGAGGCAGGTGGATCTCTAAGTTTGAGGCCAGTCTGGTCTGCAGAGAGAGTTTCAGGACAGCCAGGGCTACACAGAGAAACCCTGTGGGAGGAGGGGAATGGGGGAACAACTCACAACTCTTGGCTGATAAGCCAGGCTGGGTGAGAATGGTGGGTCCCACCTATAATCCAGTACACAGGAGACAGACAGGCAGGCAGACCTCTCCGACCTTGAGACCAGACTGGACTACACAGTAAGTTTTAGGCTTGTCAGGGTTACAAATTGAGATCTAAATAAATAGACAGAAACTGCTTTCGCTCAACGCAATCAAACATTTCTACTTTATATAACATACTGGGGACACAGGAACAACACAAAACAGTAAGACCTTTTGCATTCAGCAAAACACAAGGAGATCATAAAACTCAAACGCCTTGAAAACAAAAAGGAAAATATGAAGACGCTGTTTAGATAAAAGAGCCGAAAAACCAAGAATACTGAGATGTTGAGAATGGCTCAAACCCCAGGAATAAGACGTGTGGGGACAGATTTAAGGCCAGCCTGGTCTATATAGACATCAACTCTTTCATAAACCAGGCTGGGTGAGCATAGTGGCACACACCTTTAATCCCAGCACTCAGGAGACAGAGGCAGGAGGAGCTCTGTAAATTTGAGGCCAGCCTGGTCTACAGAGAGAGTTTCAGGACAGCCAGGGTTACACAGAGAAACCCTGTCTCGGGGGGGGGGGGGGACGACATGACAACTCACAACTTATTGAATACATCAAGACGATTAACTATTGGTTGATAAGCCAGGCTGGGAGAGCAGGGTAGGGGCGCCTTTAATCCAGTACTCAGGAGACAGAGACAGGAGGATCTCTGTAAATTCGAGGCCAGCCTGGTTTGCAGATCTAACGCTCTGATAACATCAAGATGATTATATGGTTGCTAGAACAGCTTGTAAGACAAGGCTCAAGTGTGCTCATAGTTTAAGCATCTAACTTATAATTTACAATACTTTAGCACAAAAATCCAGCAAATGTGACAATATGGCAACCACTGTCTGAATTTCAATTTGCTGTAACAAGTTAGGGGCATTTTGAGAAAATTCAAACTGAAAATACAAGTTTGAGGAGTTGAGAGAATGTCAGATTACCACCATAGAGACCAAGCAGGCTTCAAATTCAAGCTCATTTGCCTCAGTCACCCAAGTGCTGTTGTCACGGGTCTGTGGTCTGTGCCACCATGCCCTGACAAAAACAAGTGTTGGCTTTGTCTGTCTTTCTGTTTTTGCAGAGTCTCACTACGTAACCTCCAACTCGAAGATCCACTTGTTTTGCTCCCAAATTCTGATACCACAAGTGCTTGCCACCGTGCTAGATAGGCTCTTTATAGAAAAGTGGGCTTCAAAAAATATTTTCTGTCAGCTTTCCTTCAGTAGATGGAAACTAAACCTTACAGTTTTGTTTTTCTTAGTTTTTCAAGACAAGGTTTCTCTGTCCTGGAACCTGCACTGTAGACCAGGCCAAACTCAATCTCAGAGATCCTCCTGCCTCTGCCTCCCTAGCGCTGGGAAACCCAAGGTTTCTAAGGCTGGTGGAGCACAGAGGGACACTCACAGTCTGGACAGCAGCCATTAAACGCCATCCTGCAGATGCCGCAGTTCTCATCATTGGCTACCCAGAGCCAAGTGGCCACACCGTTCCAGCACTTAATCTTCACCTTCATGGCGGCCGAGCCTGTGACCTGTGGGCAGAGAATTCCGGGGCTAAAGTTAGTCTGTAGTGCTCCAGCACTTGAGCACTTGACCAAGGGAGCTGTGACAGGGGCTAGGCGCTTCAAGGGATCCGTGCTTCGGAGGGTGTTTGGCCATGTTTAATGATGTCTTTCGAGATCTGCATCCACGCAGTGGGGCGGGGTCACACACGCCTTTAATCCCCGACTTGAGCCTTTAATCCCCGACTCGAGCCTTTAATCCCAGCACCCGGATTCCAGCACTCGATCCCAGGCGGAAGCAGACGGACCAGAGTTCGAGATCAGCCCCTCCCCTCCCCCAAAAAGGAAAAAAGAAACAAAACAAAATAATGCGTCCGTGGAAAACGTTCAGCTTTTCCTTAACAACCAGTGCTGTGCTTTTAAACCTGAGGAGGCACAGTCACTAACTTGCTAAAGAGAAACCATGCCCTCGAGCAGACGAACCCGAACTCCGACCCCGCACAACAGGGACGACAGCGGGGTCCCGAAGAAGGCACCCAGTCCGCAGACGGAACGCGACGCCGAGGCCACCCCGCCTTTTCCGGCATCCGGGGGGGCGGGGCCGCGAGTCCCCGCCCACTCCTCGCCCTCGCACCTTCGCCGCCTAATCACGAGGCGCCCCGCCCTTCCGTTGCCGCCGCGCGGGAAGGTATAAAAACGACTGTGCCGCGTCCGGCTCCTCAGAAGCGGCGCTCGCTGTCCCCGAGCGCAGTGCGCAGGCGTCCGCCGGCTCCGAGCGCGTCGAGACCAATCAGAGGCCGCCGCAGGGCCGCGACGCCGGAAGACCGGGGGCAGGCGCAGGAAGTGACGCTGCGGCGTGCTGACGCGCGGGCTCGATCCGAGGCCCGATTCCGCGCCCGCCATGGCCGACAAAATGGATATGTCTTTGGACGATATCATTAAGCTGAACCGGAGCCAACGAGGCGGTCGCGGCGGAGGCCGGGGTCGCGGCAGGGCCGGCTCCCAGGGCGGCC
>NC_022014.1:83726556-83737123 GCF_000317375.1 Microtus ochrogaster | reverse complement strand
GGGCGGGGGCGAGGCCGCGCGGCGAGGCCCGGCCCCAGGCCGGGATCTTCCGGGACGCTTTGTCCGGTCGCGGTCCGGCCTCGTGGCGGCGGGCGTGGGGTGCCCTCTGGACTGCGGGCCGACGTGGGAGAGTGGCGGTGGGGTGTCGAGGGCGCCCGGGGCGAGGCTCACGAGTTTCTCTGTCCTCACGGTTTTGCCTGCAGCCGAAACAACTTCCCGACAAGTGGCAGCACGACCTCTTCGACAGCGGCTTCGGGGGTGGCGCCGGCGTGGAGACGGGCGGGAAGCTGCTGGTGTCAAACCTGGACTTCGGGGTGTCAGACGCGGATATCCAGGTAGGAGACCGGAGCCGGTCGCGATGCGCGTCCCGCACAGACGTGCGGTCCAGAACTCCCTCCCGGTTGGAGCCCGCCCACCCCGGGGCCAGCCACTGTCCCCAAGTGACTTGACCTTAGAGAAAGTAGCATTCCTATTAAGTCAGGCTGCTGGAAGATAGCCTGGTGTGTCCCTGAAGGCGACCACCGTGAGCTCCTGCCTCTGCCAGGACTTCCAGTTTCTAACGGGCACGAGCTGTCCGGTGTGACCGGGGATGCTTGTGGTAACGAGCTGATGGGAGACAGTCTCCCCCAGATGTCTGGCCGCACTGGGGTGCATGGTGTCAGTGCTGTGTGCGTTACAGCCTGAAGCCCTGTGTTTTACCAGCGACCTTTCCTGGGTCTGGGCAGGGGCATGGTTCTCATACTTGCCGTTGCCCTCTTTTCTTGTCTTTTTTTTTTTTTCTTTTTCTTTTTCTTTTTTGACTGGACCTCAGGGGCATCTCTAGAGTTTTTGGGAATTAGTTTTGGTGATGGCTAGGTCGGAGTGCTGGGCCTTTCTGGGTTTTATTTCTCAGAGCCCAGCCCTTTGGCCTTGCCATGGGAAGTTAGCACGGCCAGTGAGCACTCACAGTGTCTCAACACTTTTTTTAAGGTGGTTTCTGGCATCCACTGGAAACCGCTTTTGGTGACCTCCACTCCCGCTGTGTGCCTGGGTTCCCTCTCCAACTCCCAGCCTGCCTGAGGTTAGGGCAGTTTCCATGGCGCGTTTGACTTCAGACTTTGCAGCAGGCTTGAGTAGGAGGAGAGGGAAAGGTGAGCCAGAATCTGCCTTTGGGGGAGGGGCTGGGGTCAGGGGGCCCTCGGAGCTATCTGCTCTGTGGGAACTGCCCTTGGTTTTGCTCTTGGCCTCTGCTGTTTGATGAAGCAGCCATTATTGGAGTTGTAATGCCCCTGCTGAGAGAGGTAGTTCTTAATCTTCTGCTCTGTGCCAGGGCTTTGTGCTGTCCTCACCGGCATCGTGGTGCAGTCCCCAAGTGGGCAGGAACCCAGGTGCTCATGATCTTCAGCGTCCCTTCCCTCATCTCTTGATGTCCACTGCCCTGCCCCTTTCCGGGTGGCTGTCAGGAAAGCGCCCTCAAAGCTCGTGTGCTCGCAGCACCTAATGAGCCACTCGAAGAGGAGCAGGGCTCACGACTTCACTGACTGCTGCCCTTTCCACTTCCCAGGAACTCTTTGCCGAATTTGGAACGTTGAAGAAAGCAGCTGTTCACTATGATCGCTCTGGACGAAGTTTAGGGACAGCAGACGTGCACTTTGAACGGAAGGCAGATGCCCTAAAGGCTATGAAACAATACAACGGTGTCCCTTTGGATGGTGAGTGTGGGGCTGGGCCCAGGATGCCTGCGGGGCTTATGGAGTTTGGGGCTGGCACCTCTCCCTGTAGGAATATGGGCTGCCCCTGTGGCTGAGGACACTTTGCATTTGCCCCTTTGTCTCTCTCTTCCATTCTGCCACTTCTCATGCTGCCCCACACATCTGGACCAACCTCTTGTGAACCCCCATCCAGCAAGCTACATCCCTCCCCTCCTTCAGCTCCTTCCGGAAGATTCACTTCTGTGAAGCCTTCTCAGAACCGCCATAGTACAACCTGAGTGCGGGGCTGTAGTCGTAAAGACAAAGGTACCTGTTCTTCTTCCGTCAGGTCACCCACACCTGTCCACCTATGAGCACCCTGGACACTGACCAAGCAGCCCTCTTAGCTTGAACTGAGAAGGAGTGAGGAGGTGTTGGTGGGGTTATTTATCGCCACTTTATTTTCCCACCAGACTCTCCAGGCCATATACCTTATTGGGGGCACTGGAGACACACAAAGGCCCTTTCCAGAGCTTGCATGGAGACCAGGGTGTGGTGCCCTCTGTATCAGCTTCAGAGCCTCTGGATGAGACTTGTTGTGTTCTTTTTACCATAGGCCGTCCTATGAACATCCAGCTCGTCACATCACAGATTGACACACAAAGAAGACCAGCACAGAGGTAAGTTCTAGATCCTCGGGGATGGGGAAAGGCTGTGGGTTTGTGATAATGCCATCCACAAAGCACAGATAGATTAAAGTTATGTTTTCTTTGTTAGCATAAACAGAGGTGGCATGACAAGAAACCGTGGCTCTGGAAGTTTTGGTGGTGGTGGCACCCGGAGAGGAACCCGTGGAGGCAGCCGGGGAAGAGGTAGAGGTACCGGCAGGAACTCAAAGCAGCAGCTTTCTGCGGAGGAGCTGGATGCACAGCTGGATGCTTATAATGCCAGGGTAAGTCCTCGGGCTCAGAGAAGACTGGGTGGGGCTGAGTCACAGCCTGTGGTAATCTCGTGAAGCCAGAAGAAACAAGGGCTTCCTTAATGAACCTCTCTCTTTCAGATGGACACCAGTTAAACAGCCGAGCAAATCCACACAAGTAACAGAACCCAGAAGCTGCGTCCGAGATCCCTAGAGGGAGGGTTGGCGACTGGACTGTGCAGACAATGGTGGATTTGTTTTTGTTTCTTCTTTTTCTCCTGTTTTAAAATAGGATCTAAAAACTCATGTAAAGGCTTTTTTTCTTTCTTTTTTTTTTTAAATTCTGAAACAGACCTGTTTTGTACCGAGTTATTTTTGGGATAAATTTTACTGGTTGCTGTTGTGGAGAAGGTGGCATTTTCACCTTTGCCATAATAAACTAGAATTGTGTGTAGAACTGGAGCTGTCTGGTCCATCCTGCTGTTAGAGTCTCTGTCACAGCTGGTGGCTGTGGCTAGTACCTGGTGTGAAATGGGAGTCCATGGCTGAGGCCTTCTGTTTGCTTCCCTGATATTCTAATGCCTCACTCAGCTTGATCAGTGGGAAGACTGCAGAGCAGCGGAGGCCTTCTGCCCGGAGCTGCCTGTCCATTTGCAGGCACTGTGAGGTGATAAGGGGATATGGAGCAATCTGCTGTATGGTGTCTAGAGATGTGACCCATAAATTCTTGGGCTGCTCCCTTGCCTTATGGTGTGTCAGAGAAATCTGGATTTGGCTTTGAACCTCGTATGTTTCTTGTTTTTCTGTCTTGTTATTTTGACAGGGAACAAAGACCAGGTAGGGTGCTTCTTTACTTGATAGCAGTCAGTCCTTGGAATCCGAGGATGCCCAGATCTCGTGTACAGTGGCATGGCGTTTGCTTAGAGTCTATGCACATATTCTGGAAGGTTTTTCAAGATAAGCTGTATTATTTAGGGAAGACAGACAAGGTTCAAATGCTTCATTTGGGGTATTTTGTCATTGGTTGGCTCTGGAGACACCTGTAAAATAATAACCAATGGGATTTGAGGCAGAAACCAATTTTTAAGAGGGTTGGGGTTAAAGATAAGAGTACCTTGGGCTGCGTGACCGGGTTGAAAAGCAGGACTTTGAGGAATAGAGCTGAGAAATGGGAGAACTCGAAACTGAAACTGTCCTTGTCTTACTGTTGGGGATAAATGGAGGACCAAGGGTGGGTGGACATCACAGGGTGACAAACCTCAGAGCTTTTTTTTTTTTTTTTTAATACAAGGTTTATCTGTGTAGCCTTGGCTGTCCTGAAACTCTTGCTCTGTAGCCCAGGCTGGCCTCAACTCGCAGAGATCCTCTTGCCTCTCTGCCTCCCGAGTGCTGGGATTAAAGGCGTGCGTCACCACCGCCCAGCTAAAGCAATACTTTTAAGGACTGCTGGAGCTGCTGCTTCAGTGAGTCATGTAGGATGGAGTACACATGACAGTGTATCTCGGTATTGTCCGGACGCATGTGCACACTTGTGTCAACAGAGGACAACCTTAGGTGTTCCCTGGGATTGTGAGTGCATGCCACCACACCTTGCTTTTTATGTGGTTTCTGAGGATTTCAGGATCTGAACTCATCCCATATTCCTCATTTTGCCATCTCTGCTTTCAACCTGAGGTAGCTAGAGATAGGTCTCAGGTGCCACATCAAATAGATGTGTCTTCAGTTTAATCTTTGTGAGCAAAGGACTTGCAAACCACCTGGGCCCAGATAGTCTTTCCTCTCGGCATCTGGTGTTGAGTCTTACATAACCTGCAGTATTAGATTCAGTGGTGCATGGTATATTCAGAAACCTCTAACCCTGGTTCAGGACCTTCAGGTAAATGTTGTTTCTTCCCTTTAGCTAACTAATAGTTTAACAGACAAAAATGAGAAATTGGATACAGTGTAACAAAGACGGGAAAGCTGGAGTAAATAAAGGCTTGGAATTGTCTGCCTAAGACCGGTATTTTGAAAGCTTGGCCCACGGTGCTATATTAAGAGTGGTAGAACTTTTACATTTATTTATTGGGTGTGTGCACATATATTTACACAAATTCTATGGCATATGTGTGATCAGAAGTCTTCCATCCTGTGGATTTTAGCAATCCAACCTCAGGCTTGACGAGTATCTGCCCATTGAGCCAGCTTCCTGAGCCCTCTCTGCCTCCTGTGACATCGGCTTTCATTGTAATGAACTGTGCTGTTCTTAGAGGAGTGAATCTTTTTGTGAGATAGTAACCCATGTTATAATTTAGGCTGGTCTTGAACTTCACAAACAATCCTCCTGCCTCAGCCTTCTGACTGCTAGAGCTTTAGGCATGAGCTACCTTATGATGCTTGTCCTATAAAGTTGATAATCTCAGTCAGATATGTTTATCATAGTAATGAAAAATTTATATTAGAGCAGCTATGTCATTGTATGTGTGGTTACTTGTGTTCGTGCATGCGGGAGCCATAGGGTGACATCAGGAGTCTCCCTCAATCATTCCAACCTTTTTTTTGCCTGTCCTGGAACTAGCTCTTGTAGACCAGGCTGGTCTCGAACTCACAGAGATCCGCCTGCCTCTGCCTCCCAAGTGCTGGGATTAAAGGTGTGCGCCACCACCGCCCGGCTCATTCCATCTTTTTTATGCATGTGTTTGGGCCTCCATGAGTTTATATGCACCACGTATGTACAGGAGCCCTTGGAGGCCTGAGGAGGATGTCTGGTTTCCTGGAATTGGAGTTAGGTGGTTTTGTGCAGCTATTTGAGTGCTGCTTACCAGGTCTAGCACTCAGGAGGAGATGGTGCTCTATGATTTCAAGGCCAACCTAGTCTACTCTACATGGGGAGTTAGTTCCTCATCAGCCAAGCTTCATAGAAAGACGCTGTTTACAAAAATAAAAGTGACCATGCCCATCTTTTTTTTTTAAGATTTTATTGTTATTATTTATTGTTATTTATATGTTTTATTGTGCATATACCATGGAGATGGTATATGCACATGCATGCAGGTGACGAGTATGGAGGCCAGAAAAGGAACCCCTGGAACTGGAGTTGCAGGTAGTTGTGAGCTACCATGTGGGTGCTGGGAACTGAACCTGGATCAAGCGATGTTAACCACTGAGTCATTTTTATAGCCCTACCTTTTTTTATTTTGGTATAGAATCTCACTGTGTAGCCCTGGCTGCCTAGAACTCAGAGATCCTTCTATCTCTGTCTCCTGGATGTTAGAATTAAAGGGTGCGTACCACCATGCCTGGCTTTTAATTTAAAATCACACTTCCATGGAGGGGGACCGCACATGTCCCCAAGGTATACGTGTGGACCCCAGAGAAAACTTGAAGCTGCTTCTCTCTCCACCATGTGGGTCCCAGGTTTGGTGGCGAGTACAGTTACCTACTGAGCATCTCGTATGCCTGTCTGCCACATGGGTGCTGGGATCCTTGACTTAGGTCCTTGTACTTGCATGATAGGCACTGAGCTGTCTTAACCATCTCCCCACTCTATCTCGTGTATCCCAGGCTGACTTTGAACTCCCTGTATAGTGGAGTTTTGTATATGTAGTAAGTAATCCAGACTAAACTTGGGCCTCATGCCTGCAAGGCAAGCATCTACTAAGGAGCTACATCCAGCCTAACTTACAGCCTTGGATCCTCCTGCTTCCACCTTTTGAATGAAGGCATACATTATATCCATAGTAATTTATCTAATACTGAGAATTAATCGCCCCAGTTTCCTGTTTAAAATTTTAAAGCTGATTATTGTGTGTGGGTGAGTATATGATGTTTCATTCGGGTGTGGGCACATGCTACTATATGTATGTGGAGTCACTTCTCGCCTACATGTGGGTCCAGGAAAAACTCCGGTCACCAGGCTTGTGTGGCAGCTGTTCTGTGTAATTGTGAATATTCTAAAGTTACCGTGTAATTTGATATTCATGCTTACAGAAAAGTAATAGTGCAAAGAGGTCTTGTGTAACTCAGACATTCTATTGTGGACTTTTGCCGTGTGCTTTTTCTTTCTATCTTTGTGTTTTCTGACAGGGTCATTTTCTAGCCTGGATGAGTAGGTTAAATGAATCTTTTTGGAGATGGCATCTTTACAGCCCAGACTATCAGTCCACCTGCATCAGCCTCTGTGCCACTATACCTGGGACTGCCTCTTCCTTTTTTCTCTCCTTTTTTTTTTTATTTTTTTTTAAATATTTATTTAGTATACAATATTCTGTCTGTGTGCATGTCTGCAGGCCAGAAGAGGGTACCAGACCTCTTTACAGATGGTTGTGAGCCACCATGTGGTTGCTGGGAATTGAACTCAGGACCTTTGGAAGAGCAGGCAATGCTCTTAACCTCTGAGCCATCTCTCCAGCCCCTTTCTCTCCCTTCTTGAAACAAGGTCTTAGAAGCTATAGCTCAGGCCTTCCTGGACAGACTAGAGTTGATGACGATCCTCCTCCATAGCCTGACATTACGAATATGAGCAATCTCACACAGCTTCACTGGATCATTTGTATCTAACTGGATTTTATTCAAATAGCTTTATCTCTGGTCTCTAGGTTTCTGACATGTCTGTCTGTGCCACTGTGCTCCAACGACACCTTTAGTAATTCCCTTCTTGACTTGTTAAAGATGCTGCAGACCCACCTTCCATTTCCCCGCCCAGACCTGGAGCCACCATTTCTCCAAGGAACCCTGACTCCTTTAATGGAGACTAGCATCTTGCAACTAGTATCTGAACACTGGGTCCTCCAGCCAGAGCTCGAAACCCTGGGTACTAACACACATATCACTACTGTGTTTATCTCTGTGGTGTCTACTCATGTGTACTGTTGAATAACCGTAAGTCGCCACTAGTGTTTCTGACTCCCAGCACCCCAGGACCCGTTCCTTTTACTTGTGATTTCTTAGCGTAACAGGGAGAAGTCTGTCTCAGATTTACTTTGTTCACTTACACAATTTGGTGCTTTAAGTGTGACCCCAAATTCTCAGCACTGCTTGCCAGCCCCTCCCTGTGAGCAACATCTGCTAACCAGACTACAGTGTGTCCTGACGTTTTTGAGTTTCGGCTTTATTAGGATGTAGTAAACGTGCTGATTTCGAGAGTTGTCTGGGTATGGGTGTAGTGGCACACACTTGAATCCCATGACTCAGGACACAGAGGCAGGAGGATCTCTGATCTTGAGGCCAGCTTGCTAAACATAGCAAGTACCAGAACTATATAGAGAGACCCTGTCTCAAGAAACAAAAGTTGTCAGGGAATAAAAAGATGGAGGTACATGGTCAGTTTGTAGAGCTAGCATGCTTGAAGTCCTGGCTTGATCTCCAGGA
This sequence comes from Microtus ochrogaster, assembly GCF_000317375.1. Classification (NCBI taxonomy): domain Eukaryota; kingdom Metazoa; phylum Chordata; class Mammalia; order Rodentia; family Cricetidae; genus Microtus; species Microtus ochrogaster. The sequence continues at coordinate 83,729,185 of NC_022014.1, read as the reverse complement.
CCAGATAAACTACCAGGTGGTGTATTCCTGTAATTCCAGCACTAACAAGGTACAGGAAGGAAACTCAGAAGTTCAAGGTCATCTTTGGCTACAGTGGGGAATTTAAGGTGAGCCTGATATCTGTGAAACCTGTATCAGTAGTCATTCAGGCTGGGTTTGGCAGTCAGGACACTAAGGCAGGGTTAGTCTGGGCCATGTGGTGAGGCTCAAACACCATCCCCTGAAAGTCGAACAGATGGTCTCGTCTCTGCTTTTTGTCCTTTTTACTAGTTAATTTATCACAGTAGCTGTATTGTTTCAGCTCCATCCTCATGTTTGCTATTTAACATTACACAGCAGAGCACACAGCTAACTAAAGCAAGTGCACAGCTCTGAAGAATCCCGAGCAGTCCAGCCTGGGCCTTATAAAAGGCTTTCTGCAATTGCCCGTACCAGATACCACTCTAAACAATCAGAAATGGCAAACAAAACTGGTATAGTAGCCCAGGCCCTTAATCCCAGCACTCAGGGGGCCGAGTTCAAGGCCAGCCAGGGCTATGTAGTAAAATCCTGCCTCCAGAAAAGAAAAGCAGACAAATCTACTTGTGTAGGTAGGTTGTCCCACAGGATAACCAGCTGTGCTTGGCCAGACACATGTTTGCTTTGCTTTGCACTCGACCTGAAATGGGCTACCCTGGAGTTCCCTTGCGAGAGCTGATCTGTGTCCGCTTTGCAAGTGCCCAGTTCATGACTCATTGGCAGGATTTTGTTTAGTTTGTTTCTGTGCCAGCTTTCTCTAACAATGTTAGCTTTTCAGGAATTATGTAAAGTTATGTCACTTTTATAAATTTGTAATTTATATGATTTACCTTTACTGTTATTGACTCTCTGGTGCCAACTGGCCAGCCATTTGTTGGAAAACAGCAAATAATAAGTCATTAAAGATTTTTAAAAATTTCTTTTGTGTGTGTGTATGCGCCCATGTGCATGCATGCAGAAGTCAGAGGAGAATGGCAGGTGCCTGGCTGTATCACTCTGCCTTGCACCTTCAAGACAGGGTCTCTCACCCAACCCAGAGCTAGGCTGCCAGCCAGCAAACTCCAGTGACTCCTGTTCCACTCCACCCTACTCCTAAACCAATCCCCTTCCCCATGGCAAGCAATAAGGTAACATGGACATGTGTAGCCAAGCTTGGTTTTTTTTCTATTAAAAAAAAAGATTTGGGGGCTGGGTGGTGGTGGCGCATGTTTTTAATCCCAGCACTTGGGAGGCAGAGGTAGGTGGATCTCTGTGAGTTCGAGGCCAGCCTGGTCTACAAAAGCTAGTTCCAGGACAGGCACCAAAAAGCTACAGAGAAACCCTGTCTCGAAAAATCAAAAAAAGAAAAGAAAAAAAAAGAAACCCTGTGTTAAAAAACAAAGAAATCTAAAAAAAATTCACTCCTTAAAACTTGGGAAGTGGACAACTAGGTAGCTTCAGGGAGCCCCCAATTCTAACCAGACTCATCAACACCCTTGTGTAATTAGTAAGGACTGCTTAGAGCAGTCAGCCAGCAAGACAAACTCTGCAGGAGGCACTTACAGAGGAGACAGTCTCCATCTTGTTGAGCTCATGCTGGGGTGGTGTGGACTTTCCGTGACTTTGAGTCATTTCTGGCCCTGTCACCCCCTTAACCTCCTGTAGGTAACCCCAGTAAACCTCAAATGTTCACCAAGTTGGACTTTGGGTATCCTTAATTTGGTATGTCACTGGTGTTTGGCTTGGTTATTTAGTTCGTTCGTTGGTTGGTTGGTTTTTTTTGAGACACATGGTTTTTCTGTGTAGTCCTGGCTGTCCTGGAATTCCCTCTGTAGACCAGGCTGGTCTCAAATCAGAGGTCTTCCTGCCTCTGCCTCCTGAGTCCTGGAATTAAAGGCGTGTGCCACCACTGCCTGCCTGACTGTCACTGTTATTTTTTTATATCTGGTGTTAGTAGATGTGATATGAATAAAAATGGCCCATATAGGCTCATTTATTTGAATGCCTAGTCATCAGAGAATAGCTCTACTTGGGAAGAATTAGGAGTTATGTCCTTGCTGGAGGAAGTGTCGCTAGGGGTGGGCTTTGAGGTTTCAAAAGTTCAAGCCATGCCCAGTTTCGCTCTTTCTGCTGCCTGTGGATCCAGATACAGAACTCTCAACTACTCCAGCATCATGTCCATCTGTGTGCCACTATCCTCCCTGCCATGATGATAATGAACTAAATAAACCTTTGTATTGTAAGACAGCCCCAATTAAATGCTTTCTTTGGTAAGAGTTGCCATGGTTTGTGGGAAGGAAAACTGGTTGAAATGTAACATGAAATTAAATAAATAATTTAAAAAAAGGTTGCAGTGTTTTAGTCTGTTTACGGCCATAGAACAATGGCTAAGAGTAGATGGAATGTCTTCTCAGGAACAGTGATACACAGTGGGGCAGAAGAGATCCCGCAGCTGCAAAGGGATTACTATTCAAGCATGAGGATCTGAGTTAAAGGCTCCAGGCTATAGTAAGTGAAAAAACAAGCACAGGTGCAGTGGCATGTGTTTGGGTGGAAGCCTCATCCCAGCCCCTGACATCCATTTCCAGCCCTGTAGAAGGAGCTGTGGGCCGCTTCCCGGCCGCCTGGCTAG
>NC_022014.1:83708460-83712910 GCF_000317375.1 Microtus ochrogaster | reverse complement strand
TTAATCGGGGGAGGGGGAGGGAAATGGGAGGCGGTGGCGGGGAGGAGGCAGAAATCCTCAATAAATAAATAAATTAAAAAAAAAAAAGATTTTAAATGTAACCCTAAAATTGGAATGTGAATTAAAGAGGTGAGAAACTGTTACGTTAAAAAAAAAAAAAAAAGACTAACAAGGCCTATGTTGCCCACTTCCAAGAGTGGGAGGAATTTAAAATAAAAATAAAAAATAAAAAAAAATGATTTAGGAAGCTGGAGAGATGGCTCAGCGTTTAAGGGCACTCACTGCCTGCTCTTCCAGAGGACCTGGGTTCAATCCCCAGCAACCACATGGCAGCTCACAACTGCTTGTAATTCCTATTCCAGGGGATTTGACACCTTCACGTCAATGCACATAAAATAAAGTTAAATAAATTTTAAAAAGCCACCCTTAAAAAAGTTATAATGTGTATGGATGTTCTCTACTGCATGCATTCCTTTATGCCAGAAGAAGGCATCAGATCCCACCACAGATGGCACCCTATGCTGTTCACCACTGAGCCATCTCTCCAGCCCAAGGCCACACCTTCTAATCCTTTCCCAAACAGTCCCACCAATTAGACCAAGCAGTTAAACACATGAACCTATGAAGGCCTTTCTCATTCAAACCACCACTGTGTAAGTGGCCCATGTGTGGTTCCCTGGAGGCCAGAAGAGGATGTTGAATCTTGCAGAACTAGAATTACAGACAGCTATGAGCTTCCCAATGCAGATTCAAGGGATCAACCAAATCCTCTGCTCTTGAGCAAGTGTTCTTTTTTTTTTAAAGATTTATTTATTTATACAACATTCTGCCTCGATGTATGCCCGCACGTAAGAACATGGCGCCAGATCTCAGTACAGATGGTTGTGAGCCACCATGTGGTTGCTGGGAATTGAACTCAGGACCTTTGGAAGAGCAGACAATGCTCTTAACCTCTGAGCCATCTCTCCAGTCCCCTTGAGCAAGTGTTCTTAACCATTGAGTCCTCTCTCCAGCCCCTACAACTTTTATGTACTGTGTGTGCACACATATGGAGGTCAGGGACAAGTTCTCTCACCTTTGGTGATGGCCACGCTCGTGCGGCAAGTGGACCCGCATCCCTTGTTCCAGCCGGAGCCCAGCACTCTTGAGCCTCAGGCCAGAGCATCTTGAGTTTGAGGCTGGACTGGGATGCAGGGTGAAGCCCCTTAAAAGACAAAAACAAAAAACAGAAAAAAAAAAAAAAACCAACTGTAGTAAATTTAGTCTTTGTGACTAAATCCTGTGTATTTCTAAGGTTCTTCTCTCAAAACACATCTCTGAAAATGACATCACAGAGCCAAAGTACCAGTGTGATTTACCTTAAGGTATTTCTCAGGAGGCAGGACAGGGTCCTGCCTGCTATTCCTTACACTGAGCTTTGTGCTCCTGGGTACTGAACGTGTGTCTCCTCCTTTTGTGATTTTTCAGAAAAGATTAAAATAATATTACTCTCCTGGTATGGGAAGTCCGTCTATGTATGTGTTGCTTTTGTTGGTTAATGAATAAAGAAGCTGCCTTGGCCTGTGATAGGGCAGAGTAGAGCTAGGCAGGGAAAAGGAAACTGAATATTGGGAGAAAGAAGGCGGAGTTGGGAGACACCATGTAGCTCTGCCTGAGACAGATGCTGAACCTTGCCAGTAAGCCATAGCCACGTGACGACATACAGATTAATAGAAGTGGGTTAACCAAAGATATAAGAGCTAGCTAGTAATATGCCTTAAGTGATTGGTCTAGCAATGGCTTAAATAATATAGTTTCTGAGTGATTATTGTGGGTGGCTGGGACTGAACAAGTGGCTTCCAACAACACCCTTTTTGAACAGTACAGAAAAATCTAAAGGGAGCACCATACTTCATTCAAAAGTATCTGATCATACACAGTAGGAATGTGCTCACCACAGACTTCATTGTCCTGGCCATGGGGACCGTCCTAAAGAAAGTCCAGTCCTTTCAGAATGTCTCAAGAAGACAACTATAGTTCGACTGTGCCCTCCCAAACTTTTTTTTTGTTATTGGTGTTTTGTTTTTCGAGACAGGGTTTCTCTGTGGCTTTGGAGCCTGTCCTGGAACTAGCTCTTGTAGACCAGGCTGGCCTCAAACTCACACAGATCAGCCTGCCTCTGCCTCCCAAGTGCTGGGATTAAAGGCGTGCGCCACTACCGCCCAACATCCTCCCAGACTTTATAGGTGAAAATCCAGACTCTTAAGGTAATTCCTAGAAGGGAGGGCCGCTGGGAGGTGATCAGTTGCTTGTCTAAGAATATTAATCTACAAAATACCTTGATCCAGAGCTTCCAGCTTCCAAATGTATGCTAAATACATGTTTGCAGGCCATTAGGTCAACAATGGTTTGTTACAGCCACCGAATAGGACTAAAAAGGGAAATTCCCAGACCAATACAATAGGTTTTCTTGGTTTACTTTGGCTCTGTAATTCTTGGCTGGCAAGTGCTGTCCAAAAGAGCTACACCTCAAAGCCAACAGTTTTGGGGTTTCTTTTCGAAGATTTTTAAAATTACTTTTTTGTTTGTTTTCTGAGACAGGGTTTCTCTGTGTGACTTTGGAGCCTGTCTTGGAACTTACTTTGTAGGCCAGGCTGGCCTTGGACTCCCAGAGATCCGCCTGCCTCTGCCTCATGAGTGTGGGATTAAAGTCATAGATGACCACCACCCTCCATCAATATTTTTTAAGCACTTGAATCTTACAAATTGTGATATAAACTAAAAGAATTTACAATCAGGGAAAATGCTGACTGGGCTTTTAGATTTTTTGTTCTTTTTTTTTTTTTTTCAAATGTCAGTTACTGTAGCTAGACCCTATGAAAAAGCTTGGTGGCAGGAATAGGCTGGAGAGGTGACAGCTCAGCATCTGAAAGCACTGGGTCCTCTTTCAGAGAGGTTCTGGGTTCAATTCCCAGTACTCACATGGTCACTCACAGCTAGTCTAACTCCAACTGCAGAGCATCCAGCACCCTCTTCCGACCTCTGCGGGTACCGCATACACGTGGTGTGCAGAGACATACAGGCAGGGAAACCATTGACATACATGAAATAAATCTAAAAAATAAAAAAGCTGTGCAGTGGTGGCACACGCCTTTAATCCCAACACTCGGAGGCAGAGGCAGGCAGATCTCTATGAGTTCGAGGCCAGCCTGGTCTACAGAGCGAGTTCCTGGACTGACTCCAAAGCTACAAAGAAACCCTGTCTAGAAAAACCAAAAAAGTAAAAAATAAAATAAGAAAGCCATTTTGGATGATTTCCACTTGGAGTGCCTCAGACTAGAGCGTTGTGGGTGGGTCAGAGTTCAAACCAGGCTCATTCAGGTGCAGGACCACGAGGCTCCTGCAAAGCAAGCACGAGACACGCCTGGGCACACCTGTGCTGTGTGTGGAAGGCAAGTCAAATCTATCAGAGAAGAAGAGCGGGAAAACCAGGTGGTGATGGAGTTTGGTTTTGAAATACTTTGCCATAGAACAGCTAGGATAGGGTATTGCAGATCCAGCTTCCTTGGAGACAAAAATACTTCATGAAATAATTAAGCTTAAAAGAAAAAAAAATATTTAAAAAAGAACAAAGAAATAATTAAGCTTGAAAGAACTCTTGGCTTGATTCAAAGTTGCTGACGTGTGGCCAGAGGCAATAAATGCTTGGATGAACCAACGAAGCCCGTAATTGCTGAAGATAGATGATGGGGCCACCGCATTCCTAATGTCATCTTTGAAGCCTGATGCCTGCAGCCAGCAGCTGTTGCCCACATGCCTCAGGGCAGGTATGCCCGGCAGAGGACACCCGTGGTGGCTTTTGTTGGATCCCAGTGCGAGGCCACCCTTGGGGAAGCCACTATGGCGTGCTCGGCCGCGGTAGCAGGAACTGAACCTTCAGGGGGAACTGGAGCTGCAGCCACCACCGCACGACAGGAAGGCCCTCGGCTAGGTCGGGTCCTTCCTTCCTGCAAACTGCGGAGCGCACGCGTTCGGTCCCCGGAGCGAGGCGCCCTCCACGGTGCAGCCGAGGACAATGGGACAGGGCGCGGGCGCAGCTACGGCGGAGCCCTGGGGGTCAGGGGGGCCGCGCGCGGCGCTCTGGAGGACACGGCCCTCGTCTCGCAGGCACAGGCACCGGACACTCGGTGCCAGGCGCGACGCGGCCGGCCCACGCGGGGCGCGCCCACGAGGCCCGCCGCAAAATGGCGACCGCGCCGACCGTCGCCCCCTGCCGGCGCATGCGCAGGGCGGACCCGCCCGCGAGAGCGGAAGTCTTGTGACCCCGGAAGTGACCGTCGGAGCGGCGGGCGGCGGACGACGTTCGTCACTTGGTGCGGGAGGGAGCGCGAGAGCGGCGGTCGAGCCTCCGGTGAGTGGGCGCCTTGCGCGGGCGCGGGGCGGCGCGGCGCGCGAGGGGAGCGGGGCGGCT
>NC_022014.1:83695152-83708202 GCF_000317375.1 Microtus ochrogaster | reverse complement strand
CCCGCCCCGCCCGGATTGCGGGCCCTGCGGAAGTGCGGGCCGCGCCCTGGATGCTGTCGCCCGCGGCCACGCTTGGCCGCGTCGGGCGGGGTCGCCCGGAGCCTCACGGTGTCGGACCCCCGCTTTCTGTGTTTGTTTGGCGGACACCTCGCGGAGGGACGACGGCGTGGGGGCCTTGTGGCCGGGCTGTCCGCTCATCACTGCGCATCGCCTGCAGGGATCCGAGTGGGTTTCTGGGAGGAGACATTGGGGGAATCTGCGGAACTGAAAGACACCCGAGGCGCTTCCGTCCGGGATGGTTCTGCACCGCCACTGACGCTTTAGGGTCAGGGCCCAGAAACAGGTTCCTGAGATTTATTTACAAGCGGTGCACCGGCTCCCGAGTTGCATTCGCAGACCCTCACACCACCGTGCAATTTAGGATCTCCTTTGGGCTCTTAGGATTTAGAGCGGTCGCCACATAGTTGAGCTTAGGACGGCAATCCGTTGGCAGGAACGCTCGCAGGAACGCTCAGACGCTTGTCCTGCACGTGGTTTAGACACAGAGCATCCTCCTTTAGGAGAACTTACCTCCAGGACCCAGTAAGAGTGTCTTGGAATTAGAGCCTGGGCAGCTAGGGGCAGCAGGAGGCCCCAAGGGAGGTAGTGATCCATCCGCCAGTTCAGTTCGGTCTGGAGGCTACTCATTCTTTACGGGGAGGAAAGGTGTCTTGCTTCTGTAAGGCACAGGCTGTGATCCCCATTTTGTTGCTTCGTGATGTACTTAGGGTGTCGCCCTCTCAGATGAGCCTCTGAGTTTGTTGAGCGGTGGCAGCAGCCTCCTGTGTCCTCACGAAGTTCCCCACGCGTGATTACCTCCATCATTCCCTGCCAGTGTCAGGGTCTCCCTAGGTTGGAAGGCCTCCAGGCGGCCATGGTCCCGCTCACTCCCTACCCACAGGTGTCCCAGGCTAGCGGTGAGCATGGCGGAACAGGAGCCCACTGCCGAGCAGCTTGCCCAGATAGCGGCCGAGAATGAGGAAGATGAGCACTCTGTCAACTACAAGCCCCCAGCCCAGAAGAGCATCCAGGAGATCCAGGAACTGGACAAGGATGACGAGAGCCTTCGGAAGTACAAGGAGGCCCTGCTGGGCCGAGTGGCTGTCTCTGCAGGTAGGTGGGTTGGAATAAGGATGTCACCTGACCCTGTCACCACCCCCTTTCCAGTTGGCCTCCTTCCTTTCAGAGAGTTGAAAAAAATCTATGAATGGGGCCCTGACTCTTGACTCTTATTCTCCAGACCCCAACGTCCCCAACGTCATTGTGACCCGCCTGACCTTGGTGTGCAGCTCTTCCCCGGGCCCTCTGGAACTGGACCTGACAGGTGAGTGGGTCCTGGAGTCCCTGGGTGGGGCAGCTGGCATCCAGTCGCTGCCCCTAAAAATAATTTTCAGCACTGGTGCCCTCTGGTGGGACAGAGGAGAAGTGCAACTGGGTGCTCTCCAAGGCTCTGCTTTGTGTCAAGGAAGGGGCTGTGGGAAGTGAGTGTGGGGGCAGGGAGGGAAGCCTCCAAGCCTTCGGCTGAACCTCCTCCCCAATACAGGTGATCTGGAGAGCTTCAAGAAACAGTCATTTGTGTTGAAGGAAGGTGTGGAGTACCGGATAAAAATCTCTTTCCGGGTAAGGGAAAGGCTTCGTGAGGCCCGGCAAAGAGGGACAGAGGAGCAGGACTGGGGAGCCAGCTGACCCTTGCTCTGTGTTCCCACAGGTGAACAGAGAGATCGTGTCAGGCATGAAGTACATCCAGCACACATACAGGAAAGGGGTCAAAAGTAAGTGGGTGCACTGTGGAGTGGGAGCCTGTGGGTTTGAGGAGAGGCTCACAGCACCGTGACCTTGTCCTTCCTGCCCCACAGTTGACAAGACTGACTACATGGTCGGGAGCTACGGACCCCGGGCTGAGGAGTACGAGTTCCTCACACCCATGGAGGAGGCCCCCAAAGGCATGCTGGCGCGGGGCAGTTACAACATCAAGTCCCGCTTCACAGACGACGACAAGACTGACCACCTGTCCTGGGAGTGGAACCTCACCATCAAAAAGGAATGGAAGGACTAAGTTCCAGCTGGGAGGCGGGCAGGGCGACGGACAGACAGAAGGACCGACATGCCCCACCCCAAACCCCTACCCCCCCCAAACCAAAGTGCTGACAGGACCCTCCCTCACCATTCCTCCCTGGTCCTCTCAAGCAGGCAGCTCTTCTGTCTGCCCCTCCTCCACCTCCTGCCTGCAGGCCCCTGTGGTCTCCAGTGTCACATTGCTGCTTCTGTCTGTGCGGTGGGGGAGGGGTTCCAGCCCAGGCCTCCAATCTGCTGTGTCCCTCCAGGTTCCCTGTCTTCCCTTCCTCAGGCCCTGGCTTCTAGAATGGAATGGAACACTGGGTTGCCCAGCCCACTTGTCTCTGCCCCAGCTGAGCTAGGTTGCTCGGTGTGGGCAGGGTTGGGCTGTCTGTCCTTTAGCCCCACCCACCACTCCCTGGCCAGGTCATCCATCACTGTCAGTCACTGTCTAACCATGATGCCTTAACATGTGGAACGTGTACTGGGGGCTGTCGCTAACTCTTAACTCCCCTGTCTGCATGAGCATGTGGTCTCCCCTGTCCTTGCCTTGTCTGCCATCCCCATCCTGGTGACCCACCCACGGAGGCCTGGGGTGCTGCTGTTGCTTCCTGCAGGCCTGGCCAGCTCTTCCCACTCCCCGTGGCCAGGGTTGGGGTGGCTCCAGTAGCTAGGGGAGGGTCAATTGCCAAAACTCAATGCCTCCAGCCCCATCTAGGAGGCAGGATAGGGTGCCTCATTCCTCTGCCTTCTCTGTCCTTAGAGGCAGCACTCGAAGCCCCTGTCCCAACAGAGAGCCCCTGAGGGACAAAGCCAGCCGAGCCTTACTCCTCTCACCTGGGCCCTAGGGCCTGAACCTCGTGCCTGGCCTGTCAGTATTTATTGCCTCCATCTGGGCCAGCTGGCCTGATGCCTCTGCCCTGGCTCTTGGTGCCACCATCCCTGGGCAGGCCCTCCCTGGACCCAGCCAGGACAAACGTGGGACCAAGTGCACACAGTTGGGAGCTGTCTCCTGTGCCTCCCCTCCCCCTCCCTGGTCCCCCGTGTGGAGTCTGCCGGGCCTAGGCCTCAACAGGCAGAGGAGCCTGTCCCTGCTTCTCTTCTGACTGGGAAATAAACACCCCTGAAGGAGTCTGGGGTGGTGTGGTCTATGCTCCTTGTGGGTCTTGGAGGGAATGGCAAGGCTCCCGTGGTGGGTGGAGTTCTCTGGCTAGGGGTGGCCTGCTGCTCACAGCCCTGTTGTGTCTTTGCTACTGGCTTCCTGTAGAGAAGTGAATATAAAAGAAACCCCGGAACCTTGGTGACATGACTCATTAATCTAGACCCTCCTGGGAGTTGGCCCTGGGCACAGAGGGATCACTTGGGTCAGCACGCCCTAGCAGGAGCTTGTCCTCAGGATGTAGTCTCGCCGGCCACGCCTGAATGTCTTCACTTGGGTTCTCTCACACAGATGTCAACAGAATAGGGGCTCCACTAGAAGACCTAGAACCTTAAGAGACTGATCCGGGTCCGCACAACTTGTGTGGCTGGAACAGGAAGTTGGTACCTCAGAAGCCTCGCTCCACATTCCAGTATGGTGCTCTCTAGAGCCATGTGGAAGCTTGTAGAGGAACCCTGAGAAGTGGCTGGGCCTTAACCAGTGCAGCATTAGCTGCTGCATAGCCCTGCAATGACCACAGGGAGGCAGGATTACATGTCTGAGCACAATGAAAGACAACCTCAAAGCCCCGCCCTGCCCTTACAGGGATGTGTGCTCAGTGACCAGAAAACACCAAGCAGGAGTCACACCAGAAACTTAATTTTGACCTGGTGCCAGTTTTGGAAGCCACCCTCTGGTTAAGTTGTTCAGTAAGTAAAGCGGTTGTATTATCCATGCAACTAGCAGTGGTCAGCTGCTTCCCTGGAGCCTCCCAGGCTTGCTTTTGGGGTCCACCACTGTTGGCCGGTGGAGTGAAACTGCTGGGCCGGTCAGGAGATGCCTTTTATAAGTCAGGGAACCAGTCCATGGGAACTCACAGAATAGCAGAGCCACTAACCTGATATTAGCAGCCCCTCGCGGTAAGCAGCCAAATTGTTGACCCAAGCCTCTCCCAGAAATGTACCTGGCACCAGCAGTCAGGCAGGCCTAAGCAGGGTGAGGCTCTTTCCTCAAGCCCTGCAGCTTGACAAAGCCAGGGCCGGCCAGTCAACTCTTAAATCTTTAATCTGTCAGCAATTGTTTATTGAGGAGAGGTTTATGAAGTTCACATCGGATCAAGAAACTTAATCTTACAACTCCAGGTTCGTCCTAGCCTGGGAGGTGTGTGAACTCAGACCCTGAGTGCCAAGTGTGCAAGCACACTGCCAACAACTAAGACTTTGCCCTGGCTCCTCCCTGAGAAGGTTAACTTACGATGTCCTAATAAAGTGAATGACGTGTTCCTTAGGTCCCAAGTCTAACCAGATCTCACCCCAGGAGCCAGAGGCAGGGGCCTCCCTATCCACTTACCTCTATCCATGGCTCCAGGAATTCCCAGGTTTCTAGCTTCTCAAGCACCTCCAGATGGGCCTCCCTCCCCAAGAAAGGTCATGGTTGTAGATAGTACCAGTCACTGAGCAGTCGGCTTCCATGGTGTATGTAAGTAATCAGCTATTTTGATTTACAAGAACCTTCTCCATGCCCAGCACCATCCTGTATCAAGGCTACTCTACCCGTGGGCTATGTATACCATGTCCTGCTTCCTCCTTCTCACTGGGCTGTCACCAGCTCTCAGCTCATGCTCCAGTACAGATGTTGTGACCAGTGGCACCGACCTGCTGTTCACCCCACTGGACATCTGACAAGCCTGCCACCTGAAAAATAGCAGTAATACTCAAAACCGACCAATAACTCAACCTTTAGCTCTGAGTGAGACTCTTTCCTGAAGGATATCCTGATACAGTTCCAAAAGTGGCCAGAGAAATGGGCTCCAGCCAGTGTGGGTCTTGCATGACCTGGACTCTAGGTCCAAACTACCTCTTCTGCAGTGGAAGCTGCTCTTAGAAGTTATCAGCTTGGCCCTCAAGGCTATAGCCCATAGATGTTCAGATGATCCAACCTGCATTCTTGGGTTGGGACATAATACCTCTATGTTATTTGGCTACTCAACAAACCCAGAGGGTCCAAGAATTTCAAGCCTCCCTCTGGCTTCTCAAGCACACACTGCTGTGCCTGTTTGAGTCTGTGGAGAAGACCAATGCAGAAAGTAGACATTCATCAGTCTTAGATACCGTGAGCACACGGGGAGAGGGGTGCTTCAGGGCTGGCCCCTCTTTCACAAAATGTCAGTAGCCCTACCTACCCTGTTATCCAGACAGGGCAGTTGCCTACACTGAGAGCCTTGTCCATCCTGTGCCTGCCCTAACAGCCCAGAGATAAGCTGAGATCTGATCCTATCTACTTCAGCCTGTCTTGTATGCACCTGGAATGCTCCCGGGATGGTCCACTTCTTTTTTGTATTCTACTGTGTCCTGAAGGCAAGGTATCTTTAAACTATCACACTCAAAGCCCTACTCTCACCCTCCCTACCCTGGATGTGGTTGGGGCACAAGGGGCTTGGTCTTCAAGATAGAAACTCTAAGCAGAGTTCCATGTAGGAAAGGTAACACATTCCTTCATTTATTGTCTCAAAAGAAACTATCAAAATACAGATGCGTACTTACTTAGGTTTCAACGTTTCTGAGAGCAGTATGAGTCAATGTGTAGAGACTTAACACGGGAGTGCTTCCTTGTCTAGTGACCCTTAGCTATCAGGACTGTTTCTGTAGTAGGAAGTGCAGAAAGGGGAGGCTGCCAGAAGGGAGCAAACAGAGCATGGGGGTGGGGCTGTGCAAGTCGGGTGACAGGCATTGTGGATCAGTAAGGAAAAGAGTGGGCTGAACATTGACAGCGATTGCTCACAGCTGTCACCAAGCACTCAGCTGGCTGGGGCAGCGCTTGAACTATCGCTTCAAGCCCGAGGCCATTGAGTTCCAAGCAAATCAGGTCTAGAGTGGCTCAAACCCAAAAGAAGACAGTGATGAATCTGGGATAAGTCGAGGTAAAACGTGAGTCTCGTCTGTAACCCTAAAGGTTGGTTTACAGAAGTCAAAGTTTCCATTATTAACCCAACACACACAAATGCCACTTCAACATGTGGTCCATCTCAAGTCTGACGAGGAACTGCTTTCTCCACTTCCCGATCGGGCTTCCACGAAGTCTGGGGCGCACTCTACCCCGCAGCTGTCTGGGGGGCGCCCAGGACGGTGGTGGCGCACGCCTTTGATCCCAGCACTCTGGAGACAGGGGGATCGCTTGGTCTACAGAGCGAGTTTCAGGTCAGCCAGGGCTACACAGAAAAACCCTGTCTCGAAAAAAAACAAAAACAAAATAAAGAGCCCGGCAACGTGCCCGCAACCTGTGGGAACACCGAGGTGAAACCACGACGCCCACGAGCGGACCCAGGAGCCTAGACGTGGGCAGGGGCTGCACGGGCCGCACGCGCACAGGAAGTTGCATCACCCGGCTTCCGGGCGGGGCCGCGGGGGCGTGGCCAGTACGGAAACGCGGTCCAGTCAGAATGCAACACGAGGGGCTTCGGAGGCGCAGGCGTAGCTCCGCCCAGGAGCTCGGGGCTCCGCCCCACTGCCACGTTCGACGGAGAAACGCGCAGGGTGCGCGCATCTCTCGGCCAATCAGGATCCACAGGGCCGGACCGTGGAAAGGCTGCGGCCGCCCTAGACGTCTGGAAGGCGTGGGAAAAAGTCGCCAGTCAGAAGTCCAGAAAGAGAAAGTTCGCCTCTGCCAGCCAATCAGAGGCGGGGGAGCGCAGTGCGTGTGCGCGCTCGCGCGCGCACTCGAACCAATCCCGGGCGAGAACGGGTAGGCCTCCGGGTCTCCTCGGTCTGTGCGGAGGAGAGGGCGGGCCCCTCGGCGTCTCGGCCAATCAGACGGCGCAGAGGGGCGCAGGCGCGCGGCGGCCGACGCGCGCGGCGAGGGGGAGGTGTGGGCGCGTCCCCGGTCCAGGATTTATAAAGGCGAGGTCTGGACCTACGCGCGCTCTCGTCGCTTTGGCTGTCCCGGCGGCGCCAACCTAACCGCCCCGCCCGCTGCCGACGTCCGACATGCTGAGCCGTTCTCTACTGTGCCTGGCCCTGGCCTGGGTGGCCAGGGTGGGCGCCGACGCCCCGGAGGAGGAGGACAACGTCCTGGTGCTGAAGAAGAGCAACTTCGCAGAGGCGCTGGCGGCGCACAACTACCTGCTGGTGGAGTTCTGTGAGTGAGCCGCGGGCCCGGGCAGGCAGGGCCCCTGGTCCCACGGACCGCAGCTCAGGGCCGCGCTCGGCGGCACCCGGTGCCGTGGTCCGTAGTTCCCGGCTTGTCCCGGGGAGCACAGGCTGGCGGGTCCCGGACTGGACCTCGCTGGGAGCACCTACTGTCAGCTTCTCTGCTCCCAAGCCTTCCAGAGAGCATCCTTCCCACCCAAAGTGGAAATCATTGTGTTCAGGGCTCTTGGAAGGTGGCTGAGTGGCTTAGGATCAGGAAGATGTCTGTGCCCGACGTCTGCACGGCCCGATCCGTCTCTTAGCTGAGAAGAACAGGATAGGCTGTGTGAGCAGTAGCAATGCCGATAGAACAGGTTTACTGTTTACTATGCCCACCCTCCGTGTAGCTCGCCCTCGCCTCCTCACTGGGAAGTAGGCCAGGTCCTAAGCCTTACTTCTCTTTACAAGTGTGTGAACTCCAGCACAGCTGCCAGGCTGCTTTGACAGATTGTCACGTTCCCACACTAGAAAGAGCAGATTCTGATAGGCATCTGGGCTCGTTCTTGCTAGGGATAGTGCTGGGCCAGCAACCTTTTAA
Source organism: Microtus ochrogaster (assembly GCF_000317375.1). Lineage (NCBI taxonomy): Eukaryota > Metazoa > Chordata > Mammalia > Rodentia > Cricetidae > Microtus > Microtus ochrogaster. The sequence continues at coordinate 83,700,248 of NC_022014.1, read as the reverse complement.
CCTTCCCTGCATTCTTAATGGGAAATCCGAGGGATACATTGACTCTGATTGCTGGAGACAATGGGAAGTTACAAGTCAGGATTATTTTGCCATGTTGGTGGTCACAGGGCAAAGTAGGGGTTGGAGTTGTCACTCATGGCCTCTGTCCTGATATTGCCCAAGAGCACCAGCTATCAGCTTAGTCTCGTGTCTGCATTAAGAGGGGTTATCTTGGTGTGCTGATAAGGTTTTTATGAAAGGGAGGTACAAAGTAGAAAGGGGAGCAATAGACCTGGGTCAAGGACCGCCTTCTAGTGTCCTGCTTTCCTTCTCAGATGCCCCATGGTGTGGCCACTGCAAAGCCCTGGCTCCTGAGTATGCCAAAGCTGCCGCGAAACTGAAGGCGGAAGGTTCTGAGATTCGACTAGCGAAGGTGGATGCCACGGAAGAGTCTGACCTGGCTCAGCAGTATGGCGTCCGTGGCTATCCTACAATCAAGTTCTTCAAGAATGGAGACACAGCCTCCCCTAAGGAATACACAGGTGTGACCCTAGCGCTGCCCTCCAATGACTACGTAGGCTTGGGGAGCTAAGCCAGAAGTATGTCTTAGTGGTTGGGAACCATCGCAGAGGCTTGGGGGAACCCTGACTACGTAGGCTTGGGGAGCTAGCCAGAAGTACGTCTTAGTTGTCGGGAACCATCGCAGAGGCTTGGGGGAACCCTGACTACGTAGGCTTGGGGAGCTAGCCAGAAGTGTGTCTTAGTGATCGGGAACCTTCGCAGAGGCTTGGGGGAACCCTGACTACGTAGGCTTGGGGAGCTAGCCAGAAGTGTGTCTTAGTGGTCGGGAACCTTTGCAGAGGCTTGAGGAGGACCCTGTTGGCAGCTGGGTTCCATATCAACTCTGGCATCTGAGGGCCATGGGAAGAAAGTTCCCTTTTTGGAGTACCTGACAGGAAGAGTGTCACATCTGTGATGACCCCAGAGTGGCATGTTGGCTGAGGCTTATCTTAGGATTGACCAATGAGGGGAGGGAGGCGAGTGCCTCTCTGAATGCACGGGGCTTTGGGCTATTGGTCCTCACAGAAAATAGTGCTTTCAGATAGTGTAGGCGTGGCACTCCGGCTGCTTCGTAGGCATCGCTCACAGTGTGTGCCAATACCTGGCCAAGCATTCGCTACAGTTCCCTTTGGGATCCTTTCACAGCCTCAACATCCGAGTCGTTGGTGACAGCCTGCAAATCGAAGCTTCCAGTTGTCACCCAGCCACTGCTAAAAGCTATTTTCATAGCAGCTGGGCCTTCACGTAGGCAATTCATTAGTTACTGCCCGCAAAAGACGACTTGGGTCTCCAAAGCCAGTTTCCTGGAATAGCCACTCAAGCCACGTGCTGGGCGGCGTGAAAGCAGCTTACCCTGTGCTATAAAATCCTTTGAGCAGCCTTGTACTGGTCAGTGTCAGCCACTCTGGTCACTTCCTCGGCTGTCTGTGGTGTCTACTTTTTACGTGAGTTCACTATCAGGGTAGAAAGTTCGCGGTCCAGAACTTTGTTTGCTCATGCCTGTGGCCAGCGCCTGGGAGGCAGAGGCAGGACTGTCTCGCAAGTTTAAGGCCAGTCTAGTTTGGGTGCCAAGCCATCCAGATCTGCAGAGTAAGACCCCACCTGAAAAGTACGCAGCTCATTTGGGAGAGTTCTTGCGTAGTGTGTATGAAGACCTGGATACAGTCCCCACCCCTGAATAAACTGGGCATGGCGACGTTTTATTGTGTGTGCGTGCACAGGCTCCAGAAACACTATTTATTGTATCTTGTGCATTCTGTGTCAGAAGAGGGTGTTGGATTCCTGGAACTGGAGTTACAGGCAGTTGTGGGCCACCCATTGTGGGTACTGACAACCATACGCAGGTCCTCTTGAAGAGCAGCAAATGTTCTTTTTTGTTTTGTTTTTTTGAGACACGGTTTCTTGGTTTAGTACTGGCTGTCCTGGAACGCAGAGATCTGGGATCCCAAATGCTGGGTTTAAAGGCGTGAGCCGCTACACCTGGCTTCAGCAAGTGTTCTTAGCAATTGAGTCATCTCTCCAGCCCCCACAATCAAAAATTTAAAGAAAAAAACATTTTTGTTTTTAGCCAGGTAGTAGTGGAACACCCAGAGTCATGGTAGATCCAATGTGCAGACTGGCCTTCATTAGTCCAAGTGACCAGTCCAGGAGGAGAGCATCAACTGTCAGGCTCTACCTCACCGTGTCAATCAAGCACTCCATATCTTTCCAGTTCTCACCCATCTGAGAATTGGGTAGTTCCAGACAGGAACTCCTGGCTCACCCAGGTGTTGGGGTCAAGTTGAGCCTGTTTTAGGGGTGGCAGAGCTTGCACTAGGGTTGGCTAACCACATCCCCAGGGTGTAACCCGGTGTGGAGTGGAAACTGAGTGAAGGAACTCTGGCACTTCAGGAAATTAGGGAAATGCAAGCAGACTGGGGAGAAGCAGCTGGTGGGCAAGCCCTGCTTTCCAGATGTGTGCACACCTTTCTTGACAGGCACCGCAGTAGCTTCTGGAATTCAGAGGCTGCGGCCAGTGTTGTGTAGGAGAGTGTCTTGCTCTAGGAATGGGCTGGCCTGTCTTGAGCCTACTGGGCACAGCTCAGAAGAGATGACCCGGTAGGGTGGGCGATACCTTGTCTCACAAGAACTTGCATTTGTTTGGGGCGCAGCTGGCAGGGAAGCTGACGACATTGTGAACTGGCTGAAGAAGCGAACAGGCCCTGCTGCCACAACCCTGTCTGACACTGCGGCTGCGGAGTCCTTGGTGGACTCCAGCGAGGTGGCCGTCATCGGTTTCTTCAAGGTAGAGCTTGCAGAGGGACCTTACAGAGGGAGGGTCCCGGCGCTCGGGCGGGCACTCCGCTGCTGCTCCTCAGGAGCTCTGCTCAGGGTTGGGTGTGTGGTCACCTCTGCTTCCTTCCTCTCGAGGACGTAGAGTCAGACTCTGCCAAGCAGTTCTTGCTGGCAGCCGAGGCTGTGGATGACATACCTTTTGGAATCACGTCCAACAGTGCTGTGTTCTCCAAGTACCAACTGGGCAAGGATGGAGTGGTCCTCTTTAAGAAGGTGAGTGACCTTGGGCAGCTGTGCCCGGGCAGTTCAGGTGTTGGTCTGCAGGGGGTGGTGTTGCCTGCTTATGTTGGGAAGGACCAAGCTGGCTGATGGGATGGATAGTGATCAAGGGTCTCTGCTGCTTCTTTTTGGAGTTAGACTGTGGCAGCCACTTCATACTGTGGCCTCTGGACCAGCTTCCTTGACAGCCAACACACTAGGCCTCCTGAACAATATAAGGGGGTGATTATGGCAAGATGTGACCAAGGTGATTGTTGGAACCATTCACTCTCCCTCCCTCCCTCTCTTTTCCTGTCTTCCCTCTCTTTAAGATAGGGTCTTACCTGTAGCACTGGCTGACCCGAAACTCGTATAGCCAGGGTGGTCTGTAATTCATGGCAACTCTCAAGTGCTGAAACTATAGATCTGGTCTGAGCCAGGTACCTGACCTGAAAAGTCTTTTTTGTTTGTTTTTCGACACAGAGTTTCTCTGTGTAACAACTCTGGCTGTTTTGGCACTCACATTGTAGACCAGGCTGGCCTCAAGCAGACCTGCCTCCTTTGTGCTGCCTCCCAAATGCTGGGATTAAAGGCCTGCACCGCCAAGCTTAAAGATCTTTTTTTTTTTTTTTTTTTTTCGAGACAGGGTTTCTCTGTGGCTTTGGAGCCTGTCCTGGAACTAGCTCTGTAGACCAGACTGGTCTCGAACTCACAGAGATCCGCCTGCCTCTGCCTCCCAAGTGCTGGGATTAAAGGTGTGCGCCACCGTCGCCCGGCCTTAAAGATCATTTTTAAAAACTTAAAATTTAGGGGCTCCTGGAGAGATGGCTCAGTGGTTAAGAGCATTGCCTGCTCTTCCAAAGGTCCTGAGTTCAATTCCCGGCAACCACATGGTGGCTCACAACCATCTGGAATGACGTCTGGTGCCCTCTTCTGGCCTGCAGACATACACACAGATAGAATATTGTATACATAATAAATAAAAAAAAACCTTAAAATTTATTTTTAATTTTATGTACATTTGCCGGTATGTATGTCTGAGGGTGTTGGATCCATCCACTGGGACTGGAGCTTTAGACAAGTGTGAACTATGTGGGTGCTTGGAATTGAACTCAGGTCCTCTGGAAGAGCAGCCAGTGCTCTTAACCACTGAGCCATCTCTCTAGCCCTAAAGATCATTGTTAAGTTCCCAGTCTAGTGACATTAATTATAGCCATGGTACCAAGGAACCTATTGTTGGGACTTTTTCCTCAGCCTAGACAAGAGCTCTGGAGCCTTAGCTATGGATCCATGACCACTGTATCCTGGCCCTACCCCTGGCAGACCTCCCACTTGAACACCTTCAGATTCCAATCCTGTTGTCAGTTGTTCTGTAGACGCCAATGTCGTTGCCATGTCTTCCTGTTACAGGAACGCAGCAGACTCTGATCTTTGTCTTACCTGAGAGTCGGGGTGCTGTCTGGGCACCCATACTTTTGCAGCCTAGCTGTACTAAGATGGGGGTGGTGAGAAGCTCATGTCACCCGGGTAGGAGGTGTACAGGGAGAGAAAATTCTGAGAGGAAACATCTAGGGAGTGGGGAGACAGGAGCTGGTCCTCATGGACTGGAGAATAAAACCCTGCAGTGCTGTTCCCTGTGGGAGGAATGGCACAGAAGGGAAAAAAAATACTCTGGGGGTCTGGAGAGATGACTCAGCAGTTGAGAGCACTGGCTGCTGTTCCAAAGGAGTCCAGGTCAATGGTTAATTCCCAGCACCACCTGCGTGGCAGCTCATTTACTGTCCGTGACTCCAGTTCCAGGGGGTCTAACACCCTCACACTCATGCATATAAAATAAAATCAGATTTTTAAAATTTTTTTTTTAAATTTTATTTGTTTATTATGTACACAATATTCTGTATGTGTGTATGCCTGTAGTCCAGAAGAGGGCACCAGACCCCATTACAAATGGCTGTGAGCCACCATGTGGTTGCTGGGAATTGAACTCAGGACCTTTGGAAGAGCAGGCAATGCTCTTAACCTCT